>NC_088241.1:49890422-49937922 GCF_036934945.1 Oncorhynchus masou masou | reverse complement strand
CAGGCAGAAATACACACTCCACACACAGCAGCTTGTACCACTCCTCCGCATCCAGCTCATACAAAGTTAGAAAAGTACACACAGACACAGATTAATCATACAGCATGCACTGTGGACTAAAAAAGCCCCCCCCGGACGTGAGTATCAGGTAGTGAATCATTTATGAACATTTGAACATTTTGGCCATGTTCTGTTATAATCTCCACCCGGCACAGCCAGAAGAGGACTGGCCACCCCACATAGCCTGGTTCCTCTCTAGGTTTCTTCCTACTGTTTTGGCCTTTCTAGGGAGTTTTTCCTAGCCACCGTGCTTCTACACCTGCGTTGCTTGCTGTTTGGGGTTTTAGGCTGGGTTTCTGTACATCACTTTGAGATATCAGCTGATGTACGAAGGGCTATATAAATAAATTTGATTTGATTTGATTTAGTGGTAACCTGGAGAAAATCAATCTGATTGATTCTCTGCTGATGAAAAGAGTCAAGCAGTTCATGACCACAAAACACCAGATGAATGCTGCATTTCCTCTCTCTCCTCTGCCGACCACTCTCAACACCGCCCTCCCTAACCCTCTCTCCTCTCCTCTCTCCTATACTGTACTCCTAAAGCACTTGACCACCAGACCCTGATATACCCGGCCATCAATTATTTGTTCCAAGCTAAAATCACAAGATATTGTACATAGAGCAGATTTTTAAAGGACCATAGAGTTCTGTCTCTATTCTTTTTTTCCCAATAAAAAATTGAGCATTGTGGTAATTGTGACAACCGCAATCTGTACTGTACTTCTAAAGCACATCCAGTACAGATCTGGGATCAGGCCATAAAGCATTTTTTCTCGGATAGATTTGATCAACAAGCGGAACACAGGGGGATCAACTGACATTCTTAACACCAGAAAATCAATAGCTTATTATCCCAATAGGGTGATATAATTAAACGGTGAGAAGCCTGGGTGTAGAAAACAATTAACAGGATTGATCTCTAAGGAAATTGTGTGAATGCATCCGAAAATAATTATCTCGGAGCAACAGTGACAATCTTTTAATCAAACCCATACAAGTCGATAATATCTCCTCTCTCTTTATCAGTTACACACACCTTATCTCTCTCCGAGGCACACATGCACACACAAACACAAACACAAACACAAACACAAACAGGAACAGGAAGAGGAACATGAACACACACAAACACATACACCACATACGCTGCCGTGTGCACAAGTCTCGAAAAGCTCAACTCTGGCACTCTTGGCAGTGGTGAGGGAAGAGGAGGGGTGTTATTGAATTGTTTAATTAACCACTAAGTGGAGGCTGATGGTTTCATGAATCAAATTCTCACTCCCTCACACAGCAAACAGAAAGACAGTTGTTGGTGAATACCAATGTCTTCCTCTAAAGATGGAGAAATCTCTGTTTACAATGGAATGTAAGATTCCAGACTGTAGAATGTGGATGAGAGTTACTGAGCTATGAAATGAGAGTCAGACTGAGTTGTTTATCTGTGTGTTGTCTACTTCTCCCTGGTCTCTTCCCAAAGGAGCTCCAGGACATGGCACTGTGGTCACTGATGTGTATAGAGATGCATGTGGAAGTGTGTGTGTGTGTGTGTGTACACTCTTAAAAACAAAAGTGCAAATTGGAACCAAATAAGGTTATTGTGAGTGATGCCATAGGGGAACCCTTTTAGAGTCTCTGAAGAACCATAAATGGGATGGTTCTTTGAAAAAAACATTTGGGGATTTTTATTTGCATAGTTCCCAGGATGCCTTTCGAGTTAATTTTCAAGGTACTTGTACCACTCATGACTTTATGCTAGTGACAGAGACATGGTTGTTGATTTCATTCATTAAAATGTCATTCTTAAAGACAATACAGCCTAGTTTTACCCTAATACAGTGGCCTGAAACTCATAGTTTACAGAACACACAAGGCATGCAAGTCACACTATGCTGGCATGCAAGTCACACTATTGCAAAACAATGTGTAATTCCAATTGGAATCCAGCCAGATGAGGGATATACACCATTTAGAATTGTATTCACCCCCAACCTGCATTTGGAATGACTACCAGGCCCGGAAAGATTAAGATATATAACGGGTGCAATGAGTCCAAGTAACACATAGGAAGAGTTTAGAAAAATGTATGTTATTTATATTTGAGTAGCATAAGTTTAATTAATCAATAAACATACATGCAAAAACATAGATATTGAAAGAAACAATTCTGAAAATCCACCTGCAAAAGAGCATGCTGTGGGGAATATGATAGTGATGGTTTTGGTTCAACTCTAGTTATTAACACCAACTCTGGGGTTCTTTTACACCACTGATTAACTCTTGAATCAACCCTAGAAATGTTACACTGAAAACTCAACATTAGTTAACACTGGACAATTTGCTGTGTGCTATTAAAGGGACATATTTGCAGGCTTCAATAGACATTTCAAGAACCTTTAAGAATTCTGAAGAACTGTAGATGCCACATCAAAAACCCCACACTTAACTCAAAGTTTTTTTTATGCGGCAACAGTGCTCCAAGGAACCTTAAGAGCTGAGGAAGAACCACTTAAGAAACCTTCATTTTTTTCAGTGTACAACTGGGCAGTTTAACTGAGAGGGAAATGGGTAAAGGGTCTGTTCCCTAGACTGACCTTGCCTGAGGTTGTGGCCTTGTTCATCCGGACACACACACACACACACACACACACACACACACACACACACACACACACACACACACACACACACACACACACACACACACACACACACACACACACACACACACACACTGATAAATCTCTGTACTTAAGAGCCTCTCTTGGTCCATTTCCTCCCTTGCTGAGCCTGTGTCCTCTGAGTGTGTCTGAAGTCTAAACTCACACACTGTAAGAGCTGCCGAGTGGAAAATCACATAAACAAACACTTTATCCGAGAGGCAGCCTGGACAACACACAGGGAAAGAGAAGAAGAGGGAGCATGAGGAAAATGAGAGGCAGGAGAGAGGAAAAGAGAGAGAGAGAGAGAGAGAGAGAGAGAGAGAGAGAGAGAGAGAGAGAGAGAGAGAGAGAGAGAGAGAGAGAGAGAGAGAGAGAGAGAACGAGAGAGAGAGAGAGAGAGAGAGAGAGAGAGAGAGAGAGAGAGAGAGAGAGAGAGAGAGAGAGAGAGAGAGAGAGAGGGTGGAAGAGATGAGAGCTAGACATCAGTTAAAAAAAACTAGCAGTGTGAAGGAGCAAGAGGGAGTGAGAGAGAAAAGAGGCTGACACTGGCACAGTACCACAGAGAGAGCACAGGAAGTGAAGGACACTGGGAGGGCAGCTTCCTGCATGGGGTGGACATGGGAGAGAAATAGAGAAAGTGTGTGCGTGCCTTAAGGCTGGCCGACATGGCCAATATATCATATCATGATATTTGTGAAGGTATGACTGTATTTGACAGTATTTTTTTTATTTAAAAAAAAATAAAAGTTGCAGATATGCTTTTAATGGGGCTTTCTCTCTTTTAATTGTTTTATACTGTTCAATCAAAAAAAAATCAGCATACATGTATGTAGTAATTACTACATTTGTTTTGTCTTTGTATGTCTCTATTTTGTGAAAAATGTAGTTTTCTTTATCAGAATATTTACTCTCCTCTATAACTACGTTTCCATCCAATAGCGACAGATTTTTATGCAATTATTCTAAAATCTGCATAAAAACAATATGCCCACTTTCCCACCAGAGATGCGCTTCCATCAAATGGACTTGTTTTTGATGAAAGGCTGTACGTGATGACGTAGCTGCAGATCAAAATACCTTTGTGGTTCAATTCCCATGTACTGCATAAAAAGTGAAATGGATTTCCATGGCAACTTTCTACTCTACTGAGTGGTTTTCCACAGACAATGTTGGGTATATAGCGAGTGTGCCCACGTTGGTTTTGACAAGTGCGCTCTAGCCAACAGCTTGCAGATACAGTGCGGGTATAGCCTACAGCAGTGGTGCCCAACGTTTATCGGTTACTGTTACCACCACCTGAATTCTGCTCTGCTCGGAGTACCCTTCAAGTACCCCCTGCGGATAGGCCAAGTCCCCCCAGAGTCCTAGTAACACTTGCATACATTATGAGATTTTTATAGACAAAAGAGCAAGATCATTTTTTATTTGTCACCAGAATAAGACTGTCACGTTGATATAAAGGGTTCGGGAGACAGGCGCAGGAATGCGTAATAGGGGTTTAATTTACACCCAAATGATGGCGCACCTTGTAAAGGCACGGGGACGAACACCAAACAAACACTGTGCAAAACACAGGGTTGAAACCCAAACAAAAGAGCGAAGAGTACCTTGAATAAATACACATGTGCACAATGATTAACACACGGGACGAGACCCGTAATCATCTGCGCAATTCACAATGGCACGAAAGCCAAAACACAGAGCACAGGTACTCACACGCACCAACGGACATAGTAACAATAATCAACAGCCCAATGGAAACCAAAGGGCACACTTATACAAGTACTAGTCAGTGGGAATAGGAGACAGGTGTGCGTACTGAAAGCTCCAGAGGGATCCGTGACAGAGACCCTCAGTATTTATTGGAAAGGACCCAAATCGTAGTTGGTGGACCACACAACATCGCGTGACTCCAAGTGTACTTCCATATGATTGGTTATCAATCAATATTTATCAATCAATATTTACACATTAGCATTTACACCAACATTTCTAGCATAATTAATTTTACAGACACAAAAAGATCCCAGCTTGTCTAGCATATTTAGTTTCAGCACTCAGTTATTACATTTAATAAACCAAACATTGATATACTGTTACAGTGGGGTAAAAAAGTATTTAGTCAGCCACCAATTGTGCAAGTTCTCCCACTTAAAAAGATAATTTTCATTATAGGTACACTTCAACTATGACATACAAAATGAGAAAAAAAATCCAGAAAATCACATTGTAGGATTTTTTACGAATTTATTTGCAAATTATGGTGGAAAACAAGTATTTGGTCATCTACAAACAAGCAAGATTTCTGGCTCTCACAGACCTGTAACTTCTTCTTTAAGAGGCTCCTCTGTCCTCCACTCGTTACCTGTATTAATGGCACCTGTTTGAACTTGTTATCTGTATAAAAGACACCTGTCCACAACCTCAAACTGTGCTATCTAACCTCCAAACAAGCTTCAATGCCATACAACACTCCTTCCGTGGCCTCCAACTGCTCTTAAACGCTAGTAAAACCAAATGCATGCTTTTCAACCGTTCGCTGCCTGCACCCGCACGCCTGACTAGCATCACCACCCTGGATGGTTCCGACCTTGAATATGTGGACATCTATAAGTACCTAGGTGTCTGGCTAGACTGTAAACTCTCCTTCCAGACTCATATCAAACATCTCCAATCGAAAATCAAATCTAGAGTCGGCTTTCTATTCCGCAACAAAGCCTCCTTCACTCACACCGCCAAACTTACCCTAGTAAAACTGACTATCCTACCGATCCTCAACTTCGGCGATGTCATCTACAAAATAGCTTCCAACACTCTACTCAGCAAACTGGATGCAGTGTATCACAGTGCCATCCGTTTTGTCACTAAAGCACCTTATACCACCCACCACTGCAACTTGTATGCTCTAGTCGGCTGGCCCTCGCTACATATTCGTCGCCAGACCCACTGGCTCCAGGTCATCTACAAGTCCATGCTAGGTAAAGCTCCGCCTTATCTCAGCTCATTGGTCACGATGGCAACACCCACCCATAGCACGCGCTCCAGCAGGTGTATCTCACTGATCATCCCTAAAGCCAACACCTCATTTGGCCGCCTTTCATTCCAGTTCTCTGCTGCCTGTGACTGGAACGAATTGCAAAAATCGCTGAAGTTGGAGACTTTTATCTCCCTCACCAACTTCAAACATCTGCTATCTGAGCAGCTAACCGATCGCTGCAGCTGTACATAGCCTATCGGTAAATAGCCCACTCAATTTTACCTACCTCATCCCCATACTGTTTTTATTTATTTACTTTTCTGCTCTTTTGCACACCAATATCTCTACCTGTACATGACCATCTGATCATTTATCACCCCAGTGTTAATCTGCCAAATTGTAATTATACGCCTACCTCCTCATGCCTTTTGCACACAATGTATATAGACTCCCTTTTTTTCTACTCTGTTATTGACTTGTTAATTGTTTACTCCATGTGTAACTCTGTGTTGTCTGTTTACACTGCTATGCTTTATCTTGGCCAGGTCGCAGTTGCAAATGAGAACTTGTTCTCAACTAGCCTACCTGGTTAAATAAAGGTGAAATAAAATAAATAAAAATAAATAAATAAAAACAGTCACACTCCAAACTCCACTATGGCCAAGACTAAAGCTCTGTCAAAGGACACCAGAAACAAAATTGTAGACCTGCACCAGGCTGGAAAGACTGAATCTGCAATAGGTAAGCAGCTTGGTTTGAAGAAATCAACTGTGGGAGCAATTATTAGGAAATTGAAGACATACAAGATCACTGATAATCTCCCTCGTTCTGGGGCTCCACGCAAGATCTCACCCAGTGGGGTCAAAATGATCACAAGAACGGTGAGCAAAAATCCCAGAACCACACGGGGGGACCTAGTGAATGACCTGCAGAGAGCTGGGACCAAAGTAACAAAGCCTACCATCAGTAACACACTACGCCGCCAGGGACTCAAATCCTGCAGTGCCAGACGTGTCCCCCTGCTTAAGCCAGTACATGTCCAGGCCCGTCTGAAGTTTGCTAGAGAGCATTTGGATGATCCAGAAGGAGATTGGGAGAATGTCATATGGTCAGATGAAATCAAAATATAACTTTTTGTTAAAAACTCAACTCGTCGTGTTTGGAGGACGAAGAATGCTGAGTTATATCCAGAGAACACCATACCTACTGTGAAGCATGGGTGTGGAAACATCATGCTTTGGGACTGTTTTTCTGCAAAGGGACCAGGACGACGGATCCGTGTAAAGGAAAGAATGAATGGGACCATGTATCGTGAGATTTTGAGTGAAAACCTCCTTCGATCAGCAAGGGCATTGAGGATGAAACATGGCTGGGTCTTTCAGCATGACAATGATCCCAAACACACCGTCCGGGCAATGAAGGAGTGGCTTCGTAAGAAGCATTTCAAGGTCCTGAAGTGGCCTAGCCAGTCTCCAGATCTCAACCCCATAGAAAATCTTTGGAGGGAGTTGAAAGTCTGTGTTGCCCAGCAACAGCCCAAAACATCACTGCTCTAGAGGAGATCTGCATGGAGAAATGGGCCAAAATACCAGCAACAGTGTTTGAAAACCTTGTGAAGACTTACAGAAAACGTTTGACCTCTGTCATTGCCAACAAAGGGTATATAACAAAGTATTGAGATAAACTTGAGTTATTGACCAAATACTTATTTTCCACCATAATTTGCAAATAAATTCATTAAAAATCCTACAATGTGATCTTCTGGATTTTTTCTCATTTTGTCTGTCATAGGTGAAGTGTACCTATTATGAAAATTACAGGCCTCTCTCATCATTTTAAGTGGGAGAACGTGCACAATTGGTGGCTGACTAAATACTTTTTTGCCCCACTGTATGTAAGGTAAAGTAAACATCCAAACTGGTCGGTATATACTAAAATGCGGTTCACCGCCCAGCCCAAGTGTGCATGTGTGTGATTGAGTGCAGGAAGTGAAGGACCATGTGTTGAACACGGGGGACACATCCCTCCATATGGCAAGGGACTCCAGGAAGAGGGAGGGAGGGAGGGGGGTCAGCAGCGTAACTGTGAGCTTTGTGTGTTTGATCGTTTGTTTGTGTGTGTGTGTGTGTGTGTGTGTGTGTGTGTGTGTGTGTGTGTGTGTGTGTGTGTGTGTGTGTGTGTGTGTGTGTGTGTGTGTGTGTGTGTGTGTGTGTGTGTGTGTGTGTGTGTGTGCGTGGTGGAGAGAGACAAATAGAGAGAGAGAGAGGAGGGAGAAAGAGATAGGAGAGAGACATAGAGAATGGTGTGAGGGGAGAGGGGAGTGAGTGGAGATAGAGTTCACTGCACCCCATAAGGCACATAATCTATCCCGTGAGAACCACTGCTACAGCTCACATCAGAACATCAGCACATCAACACACACGCACACGCACACACACTCACACAGGCACTAAAATCACCTGCAACTTGTCTACAGCAGATCACTGTCCTTGTTTGTTTGTGTATGTCTCTTCCACCCAGTGCCCAATTAACTACTGTTTACTTCTCTGTTTGTGACATTACAGGAGAGGAGAGAAGAAGAAAGATAAGAGAATGGGAGAGGAGAGGAGACGAATGGGAAGGATAGGATAGGATAGGATAGGAGGAGAGGAGAGGAGCTAATATCTCTGCAGGACCACTGCTCACGCTATTTATCTCTCATCCCCAATGTCTCTCTCTCTACCTCTAATCCCAATCATTCTCTCTCTCTCTCTCTCTCTCTCTCTCTCTCTCTCTCTCTCTCTCTCTCTCCCTACCTCTATCCCTATCCCTCTCATACACTCTTCCCAATCATTCTCTCTCACTCTCTTTCCCTCCCCATCCCGTTATCACTATGAATCCAATATCTATCCTCCTCTATCTCTCCGTGTTTCTCTTTAGTTCTCTATAAAGACTCTTAACACTATTAACTCAGCCAGTCCCTGCAGCAGAATTCATTACAACCTATCAGATCACAGCATTCTGCTCTACCAGGACCCAGAGGATGCAACCATATATATATAATACCCAAGTACCCCTCCACACAAACCCACACACACACCCACCCGTCTTAGCTAATACAGTACAGAATCACATGTCTGGCGCTTGGAATACCTTCAGCACTCAATTGTCTCTCTCTCTCTCTCTCTCTCTCTCTCTCTCTCTCTCTCCTTTCCTTCTCTGTTCTTTCTCTCTCTTCTCTTGCTTTCTCCCTCTCTCTCTCTCTCTCTCTCTCTCTCTCTCTTCATCCCTTTCTCCCTCTCTCTCCCACGTACTCTTCATCCCTCCCTCCTTCTTCATCCACCATCCCTCCCTCCCTGCTTCCCTCCGTTCCCCAGCGTTGCATTGCTTACCTGACTCACAGGCAAATGTCTTGGAAGTCTCGTCATAGAAGATGATTGCCATTGCGTGTTTCTTGGTCTCCCGGGGCATCCGTGTAATGTTCTTGATATTGTGAAGCTCCGTGATCTAAGACAAACAGAACAACAAAACATTAGCCAAATCAACAAGACGACAGCTGATGGGACAGGCCACGGGAACACCGTCTAGTAATGTTAGCTTTTCTTGTTTTTCTTGTTTTAAAAAGTTGCAGAGATAAATTTGTTGTTCGACTTGCTCCCTTAACTGATCATTTGTCATCTTAAATTACTATTGGTGATGTTCTGTACATGCAGAAATTGTGTGAAGAAGACCATTTATATTGTGTAATGGACTACAACAAGCTTGTCATATACATTATGGATCAACTCAGTCTCCTAAATGACAGTGTGGATTTCCTTTGGTCTGGCTCTAACTAAAAAAAACAACAAGAGCAATTGGTGAAACTGCTTCACTTTGCACACGGCCAATAAAGATCCAATCAATACTCAGGAGCAGAATCAAAAGCTCCTAAATCATGTTAACTCTGGGAGTTAACAGTCATTTAATTGAATATCTTGTGCATTTATAGGACTGTTTTCTTCAGCAATCCTCTCTGTTCGCTGCTGGACAGATAAGAGCCATTACATTATTGTAGAGCGCTCGCTCAGAGCCAACCGTGGGCACAATGCCAGCCTGATGGGAATGTATTACGTGGGCTCACTGCCGTATACTGTAGTAAAATGTGTGTGTGTGTGTGCGTGCGAGTGTTCGTCCCTGCGTGCGTGTTTCCTATATAGTAAAAACCTGACTGTTAGAGATCAGTGCCACGAGCCATGCTAACATGCCACATGCAGAATAAAGATTTCTATATTTGATTTGATTATTGCTAGTGAAATAAATTCAATTTTCCATGAGCATTTTCTGTTCAAGACTGTTGTGAAACTGCATCACAAGGCAGTGTGATGATGAGGTTGTTCAAAATGTATTGAATACCATTATCCTCAGTGTTCATTATCCAGACAATAGCATTGATACCATCTATTTGCATCGCTGATGTGAGGAAGTGAATATGAAGTCAATATGGTTCATATCTTAACCCAGAAACATAATTATAACACAGAACTGGCAGCAAAAACCACATCAGCACTGGAGCTAGCTGGGCTCTATATGCTTAGCCAGCCTCCTCTCCTCTCCTCTCCTCTCCTCTCCTCTCCTCTCCTCTCCTCTCCTCTCCTCTCCTCTCTCCTCTCCTCTCCTCTCCTCTCCTCTCCTCTCCTCTCCTCTCCTCTCCTCCCATCTCCTCCCATCTCCTCTCCTCTTTGATGATCTTCTCTTTCCTCTCAGAACATAGCCACAAAGCTATTGTCAAGAATATAGCCCAAAGGCATAAACTCTCTAAAAGTTACTTCTCTACATTTGTAGCATCATATGGCTGCAAATGCCTTTGTGAAAAGCTCATGACATAGAGGCAGCCAAAACAGTAGACAAGTGAGACAGGGAGTGGGTCCTGCTGAATTCTTTTTTGGAATTATTCAGTTGAATACTCCGAGTCAATATTCAGGTAATAATAAGGAATTCCCCTTGACCACACACACAAATTGGGGAAAACAAACGTTATTTCCCAATGACACCCAGTGTAAAAGAGACAATTTTGTCGTCGTTTTTTGTTTAACAGAAATAACAAAACATGCTGAAAATCTAATGTGTTGTTTAATGTACATGTAGCCAGGTCAAAAATCCCAACCTATGGTTCACAATGCTCCCACATAGGGAAATAGAACCTGCAAAAATAGCCGTGTGGCTTCAGCCTATTTGGCATGAGAGAGTGGGAAACTGTGGGGAGCCAGTATCCAAGTAGGCTACACATACAGTACAGTCAAAAGTTAGGACACGCCTACTCGGTCAAGTTTTTAAAATCTTTTTTATATTTTCTACATTGTAGAATAATATTGAAGACATAACATCTATGGAATAACACATATGGAATCATGTAGTAACCAAAGAAAGTGTTCAACAAATAAAAATATATAGAACATTTTAAATTATTCAAAGTAGCCACCCTTTGCCTGGATGACAGCTTTGCAGACTCTTGGCATTCTCTCAACCAGCTTCATGAGGAATGCTTTTTCCAACAGTCTTGAAGTAGTTTCCACATATGCTAAGCACTTGTTGGCTGCTTTTCCTTAACTCTGCGGTCCAACTCATCCCAAACCATCTCAATTGGGTTGAGGTTGGGTGATTGTGGAGGCCAGGTCAACTGATGCAGCACCATCACTCTCATTGGTCAAATAGCCCTTACACAGCCTGGAGGTGTGTTTTGGGAAATTGTCCTGTTGAAAAACAAGATAGTACCACTAAGCACAAACCAGATGGTATGGCGTATCGCTGGAGAATGCTGTGGCAGCCATGCTGGTTAAATGCGCCTTGAATTCTAAATAAATCACTGACAGTGTCACCAGCAAAGCACCCCCACACCTCCTCTTCCATGCTTCACGGTGGGAACCACACATGCGGAGATCATCCGTTCAACTACTCTGCGTCTCACAAAGACACAGCGGTTGGAACAAAAAATCTCAAATTTGGACTCCTCAAACGAAAGGACAGGGTTCCACATTGCTGTGTTTCTTGGCCCCAGTAAGTCTCTTTTTCTTGTTGGTGTCTTTTAGTAATGGTTTCTTTGCAGCAATTCGACCATGAAGGCCTGATTCACGCAGTCTCCTCTGAACAGTTGATGTTGAGATGTGTCTGTTTCGTGGCTGCAATCTGAGGTGCAGTTAACTCTAATGAACTTACTCTCTGCAGCAGAGGTAACTCTGGGTCTTCCTTTCCTATGGCGGTCCTCATGAGAGCCAGTTTCATCATTGCGCTTGATGTGTTTTTGCGACTGCACTTGAAGAAACTTTCAAAGTTCTTGACATTTTCCGGATTGACTGAGCTTCATGTCTTAAAGTTATGGCTGCTGAGTGGCGCAGCAGTCAAAGGCAGTGGTTTGATTCCGCGCTGTTTCACAACCGGCTGTGATTGGGGGTTCCATAGGACGGCACAAAATTGGCCCAGCATCGTCCGGGTTCGGGCCGGGGTAGGACGTCATTGGAAATAATAATTTGTCCTTAAATTACTTACCTAGTTAAACAAAGTTTAAATTATTACTTAAATGTTTTTGTTTTTTTAATGATGGAATGTAATTTCTCTTTGCTTATTTGAGCTGTTCTTGTGATAATATGGACTTGGTCTTTTACCAAATAGGGCTATCTTCTGTATCCCACCTCTACCTTCTCACAACACAACTGATTGGCTCAAATGCATGAAGAAGGAAAGAAATTCCACAAATGTACCAAATTAATACCTGTTAATTGAAATGCATTCCAGGTGACTACCTCATGAAGCTGGTTGAGAGAATGGCAAGAGTGTGCAAAGCTGTCATCAAGGCAAAGGGTGGCTACTTTGAAGATTCTCAAATATAAAATACATTTCGATTTTTTCTACATGATTCCATTTGTGTTATTTCATAGTTTTGATGTCTTTACTATTATTTTACAATGTAGAAAATAGTCAAAACAAAGAACAACCCTGGAATGAGTAGGTGTGTCCAAACTTTTGACTGGTACTGTAGCTATGTGTGTGGAAAACATTCAATCACAGGTAATACATTTCACTTTGTACTGAAAGTCCATTCACTGCTTGTAGCTGTAGCTGTAAAATCTGTTTGTTGTGTTGTTGGGAAGCCCTACAATATAAAAGGTTCTATGTAGTGAGAACGCTCCGGAGCAGGCAATGTTGAAAAGTCATCTTTAGACATGTTGTACTTTTCTTAAATCTAGTTTTGTAATTTATTAAAACAAGCAGACAACAAGAAAATTGCTTTGAAAAAGGTCATGTTTTAGCTGTGAGACAACGGGGTAACCTAGGTAACCACAGGTTATTTTCCTGACAGGCGGGCGTGGCTGCAACGTTCTATCTACGCAGCACCCTTCGAAACACAAAAGCAAATCCACTGTTGTTGTTGTTGTTGTTTTTAAGTTTTCTCTGGAGCACTGTTCTGGAATCCCTCGGATGGAACCTTTTCTAATCTGTGTGGGGATTCTAGGGAAGCGTTTTCATGTGCACTGGGGAGCACTGTGTTGGAAGCATTATCAGGTGCACTGGTGCATGTGTTCTGTCATCACTCACTTTGCTGTGGGTAGCAGACATCTCTAGGAGAGGTTAACACTACACAGGCATTTCAATTTGATGGAATGATGTAGTATACAAAGTTACGTTGCTATCGCAAATCAGCATAGGCCTCCAGTCAGTCAACCCCTTGATGAGGTGGGGAAGTGACTGATAACTAATGATAGTGTATTAGACAGTGTGTTTAGCCTCTCATAATACAGCCACATATTAAAGAGCCCAGACACATCAAACACTCTGGTGTCCCAGCAAGTCCCTATCTGAGGCCACATCTCCTCTCCTCCCATCACTACAGCAGAGCCACTTAACTCACTTAACATCATCCTTGCCACTGATAATGAGGCCTAATTGGGGTATTTTCAAAGGGTTTAATAAGCGAGAGAGAGAGATATATTATATTCCAGATTATCCTCCTCAATGGAAGAGAAAGACCCCGGAGGAACGAGATAAAGCGTCCAAATGTGCCTTAATAGATTCCGAACAGCAATCTTTACCCCATGTGGAATTATCTTATGAAAGACAAACACAATCATTTTTTGGGGTCGGTTTGTGCGTAGTAGGATTTAACCGATTGATGTGTAATAAAATAAGTGCTTGGCAATATTGTCTGAGGGGAAATGGTGGTTGGGGCTTGTTATTGGGTAAAAATGAAGGTTGTGGCTAAGTTGTGATGGGAGGCGGTGCCGTTAAAATGGTCGACAAATTCAGACAAATGAATTTCTGTCTGGCCTTGTGCTGCGTCTAAAAACATATCTGTCTACTGAGTGTACCCTTCATATCAAGACAGAAATATTTTGGAGATTCAATGAGGTGAATATATATAGTTGAAGTCGGAAGTTTACATACACTTAGGTTTGAGTCATTAAAACTAGTTTTTCAACCACTCCACAAATTTATTTTTAACACACTATAGTTTTGGCAAGGCAGTTCGGACATCTACTTTGTGCATGACTCAAGTCATTTTTCCAACAATTGTTTACAGACAGATTATTTAACTTACAATTCACTGTATCACAATTCCAGTGGGTCAGAAATTTACATACACTAAGTTGACAGCTTGGAAAATTCCAGAAAATGATTTCATGGCTTTAGAAGTGTCTGATAGGCTAATTGTGTAGTGTATGCATAACTGGATGCAGGGAAGTCAGGCGCAGGAGAGCAGAATTTGGTAGGAAATGGAGCCCTTTATTACGGCGAACAGACACACGTCACTAAGAACAATAAACAAATACGGGTTACATAAACCGGGCCAAACCTGTCTGACGTGCACATACACGTAACAACAAACAATTCCACACACAGACATGGGGGGAACAGAGGGTTAAATACTCGTCAAATAATGAGGGAATGTAAACCAGGTATGTGGGAAAACAAGACAAATGGAAAATGAAAAGTGAATCGGCGATGGCTAGAAGACCGGTGACGTCGACCACCGAACGCCACCCGAACAAGGAGAGGAACCGACTTCGGCGGAAGTCGTAACAAATTGACATCATTTGAGTCAATTGGAGGAGTACCTGTGGATGTATTTCAAGGTCTACCTTCAAATTCAGTGCCTCATTGCTTGACATCATGGGAAAAATCAAAACAAATCAGCCAAGACATCTGAAAAAAATTGTAGACCTCCACAAGTCTGGTTCATCCAAGGGAGCAATTTCCAAATGCCTGAAGGTACCACGTTCATCTGTACAAACAATAGTATGCAAGTATAAACCACCAAAAAAAGCCAGACTATGGTTTGCAACTGCACATGGGGACAAAGATCGTACTTTTTGGAGAAATGTCCTCTGGTCTGATGAAACAAAAATAGAACTGTTTGGCCATAATGACCATTGTTATATTTTGGGGAAAAGGGGGGAGCCTTGCAAGCTGAAGAACACGTCAAGCACGGGGGTGGCAGCATCATGTTGTGGGGGTGCTTTGTTGCAGGAGGGACTGGTGCACTTCACAAAATAGATGGCATCACGAGGCAGAATAAGTATGTGGATATATTGAAGCAACATCTCAAGACATCAGTCAGGAAGTTAAAGCTTGGTTGTGAATGGGTCTTCCAAATGAACAATGACCCCAAGCATACTTCCAAAGTTGTGGCAAAATGACTTAAGGACAACAAAGTCAAGTATTGGAGTGGCCATCACAAAGTCCTGACCTCAATCCAGTTGAAAATGTGTGGGCAGAACTGAAAAAGCGCGTGCGAGCAAGGAGGCCTACAAACCTGACTCAGTTACACCAGCTCTGTCAGGAGGAATGGGCCAAAATTCACCCAACTTATTGTGGAAGGCTACCCGAAACATTTGACCAAAGTTAAACAATTTAAAGGCAATGCTACCAAATACTAATTGAGTGTTTGTAAACTTCTGACCCACTGGGAAAGTGATGAAATAAATAAAAGCTGAAATAAATCCTTCTCTCTACTATTATTCTGACATTTCACATTCTTAAAATAAAGTGGTGATCTTAACTGACCAAAGACATCAAATTTTTTACAAGGATGAAATGTCCGGAATTGTGAAAAACTGAGTTTACATGTAGTTGGCTTAGGTGCATGTAAACTTCAACTGTATTTACCTTGTGAAAGCTTCTGAAGTATGCTGCCTTCTCATCTTGGTATTTCTCTAACCGTCTGGGGCCTTTACTGGACGCCTTCTTAAACACCAGCCAGCACCTCTTGAAGATCTGTGGAGAACACATGGGTAACAGAACCATGAGAATAAAATCAAAAGAACCCCAAACCAGGGAGATGTTCCCCCCAAGAATCTGATTAGAACCCCAAACCAGGGAGATGTTCCCCTCAAGAATCTGATTAGAAACCCAAACCAGAGAGATGTTCCCCCCAAGAATCTGATTAGAACCCCAAACCAGGGAGACGTTCCCCTCAAGAATCTGATTAGAAACCCAAACCAGAGAGATGTTCCCCTCAAGAATCTGATTAGAAACCCAAACCAGGGAGATGTTCCCTTGAAGAATCGGGTCAGCCACCCAAACCAGGGAGATGTTCCCCTCAAGAATCTGATTAGAAACCCAAACCAGAGAGATGTTCCCCTGAAGAATCTGATTAGAAACCCAAACCAGGGAGACGTTCCTCCCAAGAATCTGATTAGAACCCCAAACCAGGGAGACGTTCCCCTCAAGAATCTAATTAGAAACCCAAACCAGAAAGATGTTCCCCTCAAGAATCTGATTAGAACCCCAAACCAGGGAGACGTTCCCCTCAAGAATCTGATTAGAAACCCAAACCAGAGAGATGTTCCCCCCAAGAATCTGATTAGAACCCCAAACCAGGGAGACGTTCCCCTCAAGAATCTGATTAGAAACCCAAACCAGAGAGATGTTCCCCCCAAGAATCTGATTAGAACCCCAAACCAGGGAGACGTTCCCCTCAAGAATCTGATTAGAAACCCAAACCAGAGAGATGTTCCCCTCAAGAATCTGATTAGAAACCCAAACCAGAGAGATGTTCCCCCCAAGAATCTGATTAGAACCCCAAACCAGGGAGACGTTCCCCTCAAGAATCTGATTAGAAACCCAAACCAGAGAGACGTTCCCCTCAAGAATCTGATTAGAAACCCAAACCAGGGAGACGTTCCCCTCAAGAATCTGATTAGAACCCCAAACCAGGGAGACGTTCCCCTCAAGAATCTGATTAGAACCCCAAACCAGGGAGACGTTCCCCTCAAGAATCTGATTAGAAACCCAAACCAGAGAGATGTTCCCCTCAAGAATCTGATTAGAAACCCAAACCAGGGAGATGTTCCCCTGAAGAATCGGGTCAGCCACCCAAACCAGGGAGACGTTCCCCTCAAGAATCTGATTAGAAACCCAAACCAGAGAGATGTTCCCCTGGTGAACCTGATCAGAAGAACCCCAAACCAGGGAGACGTTCCTCCCAAGAATCTGATCAGACACCCAAACCAGAGAGATGTTACCCTCAAGAATCTGATCAGAAATCCAAACCAGAGAGATGTTCCCCTCAAGAATCTGATCAGAAACCCAAACCAGAGAGATGTTCCCCTCAAGAATCTGATTAGAAACCCAAACCAGAGAGATGTTCCCCTCAAGAATCTGATTAGAAACCCAAACCAGGGAGATGTTCCCCTGAAGAATCGGGTCAGCCACCCAAACCAGGGAGACGTTCCCCTCAAGAATCTGATTAGAAACCCAAACCAGAGAGATGTTCCCCTGGTGAACCTGATCAGAAGAACCCCAAACCAGGGAGACGTTCCTCCCAAGAATCTGATCAGACACCCAAACCAGAGAGATGTTCCCCTCAAGAATCTGATCAGAAATCCAAACCAGAGAGATGTTCCCCTCAAGAATCTGATCAGAAACCCAAACCAGAGAGATGTTCCCCTCGAGAATCTGATCAGACACCCAAACCAAAGAGATGTACCCCTGAAGAACCTGATCAGAAACCCAAACCAGAGAGATGTTCCCCTGATGAACCTGATCAGAAACCCAAACCAAAGAGATGTACCCCTGAAGAACCTGATCAGATACCAAAATCAGAGAGATGTACCTCTGAAGAACCTGATCAGAAACCCAAACCAGAGAGATGTACCCCTGAAGAACCTGATCAGATACCCAAATCAGAGAGATGTACCTCTGAAGAACCTGATCAGAAACCCAAACCAAAGAGATGTACCCCTGAAGAACCTGATCAGATACCCAAATCAGAGAGATGTACCTCTGAAGAACCTGATCAGAAACCCAAACCAGAGAGATGTTCCCCTGATGAACCTGATCAGAACTCCAAACCAGGGAGATGTACAGTAATAAACAAGACTAAAAACCAGCACGCAATGCAACCTTTGAAGTTTGAAAAAAGACGTAACTGATTACACAGCCAAACAAAACAAAATGCTGACATTGTCAAGGGCATTTTTTATCATAACACAATGAAAGGTATTCATTTAGAACATTGGGCTGAGTGTATAACAAAAAACAACAACAAAAAACAAAAAAATGAATTTGATACATTAATAAGCATCTTCACTAATTCATTTTTCCAAGCATTCCAGCCAGCCTGTCTCATTTATCTGTGTGGATATTAATCCAGACTCAATGAGATGCTCACCGGTGCATCACCACATCAATAACTCAAAGAGCAAATGCTTTCCTCTCAGTCAACTGAAACTGGGCTGTTTGTGCATTCATCTATTTAGCAATCTAGACCTATTTGTTTGGATGCACTGCTACTGCTACTGCACAGTCACAGATACACATACACACACCCACGCACACCCCCATTGCCGCACACACACACTGTGTGCCAAAGGGCCACAATAAGGTCAACATCGAAAGGGGACATACTCGCTCAAAAACGGTCCCTAACTCTCACCGTCACACGGGAGGGAGAGAGACATCCTTCAGTTTATTTCTGTGCATATAACATTGTAAAGACATGACAAAGTCATGTTAAAATGTTGACAGCTGAAATGTCCCGGTGTTTAGTGAGGGATGAGAAAGCAGTGTAATAGTAGCTCCCTTTGTGTTGGCTTTCTCAGAGGTAGCCCACTGATGTAGCTTAGTGAGTATTGATTAGCTGACCAAAGTCTGGTACACACCCCCCCCCCCCCTGCAGGGACTTAGAACTCTCTGGATCACACACACACACACACACAGAGAGAGACACACACAGATAGACAAACACACACACTGTGTGCCAAAGAGCCACAACAAGGTCAAGATTGAAAAAGGGACACAGGCAATCAAAAACTCTTCGTCTCTTTAAAAAAAGAACTCCACAATCATCTCTCCACTTCATTCTCCTCTGTCTGTCTGTCTGTCTCTCTCCACTTCATTCTCTCTCTCGTTCTGTATTTTTTTCTCATGAAGGATACATTGAATCAGACCAGAATAATCCACATCTGAATACCTTATTCTACAGTCTTTTCTTATTCTAGTAGTACATCCATAACCTATATCATCCATAGCCTATATCCTCCATTGCCTATATCATCTATAGTCTATATCATCCATAGTCTATATCATCCATAGTCTATATCACCCATAACCTATATCATCCATAGCCTATAACATCCACAATCTATATCATCCATAACGTATATCATCCATCATCTATATCATCCATAGCCTATAGCATCCATAACCTATATCATTCATAACCTATATCATTCATAACCTATATCATCCATAACAGAGCAGACACTGAAAGTGAAAGATCCTAAGTCATTGTAACTTTTTACATCCTTATACTACTACTGTGTGATTTACTCTGACTCTGCGATGTCAGTTGAAGATGTCACACATCCCCTATGTGGTCTGTCAATACTTTATATCTCCCTGACAGCTTGGCTCACGGACCTCTTGGCTCGCATCCACTTTATTATCCTAATATAATTCTTGTATGGCATCCGGAAAGACCAGGGAAGGTGTCCTCTACCCTTAATGGTCTGTGTAAATGCATAAAGCGCTTCTCTGTCTCCAACAGAGTGATTTAAACCAAATACAAATATACAGCTCATTAATGATAAATGCAATAGCGTGAGATTGTTGTGATATTGTGCACTTAAATAGAGCATGCAGTTACAAGTAGCAACTTTGGGATGACTGGAACACCGTTGTGAAAACTGTAGTGCACTTAAAATATGCACTTATCTGAAGTGCACTTACAAGGAGTCAACTATAACTTATTAGGCCTAATACCATATCTAGGGGCTTCATGTTGGAGAAGAGGATCTTTCAACTTCCTGTTTGAGATAGCTAGCTGATATTGATCTGTGTGATGTATGATTATCACTCTCTGCATCGTCATGGTGGGGGGGACTGTGTATCCAGGATTCATTTGTTTACTCTATAAAAGGAACACAGCGCCTGAACTTCGCACTCCAGGTAATTGACTGAAGTGAATTCCTGCCTTGGTTCTTATCTGCTCTGTTCCTACTGATGGGCCTCGGGGCCATTAGTGAGCCTCATGACTATTATACAGAGAAAACAAGAGAGAGAAAAAGGGAGAGAGAGAGAAAGGGATGGAGAGAGCAAGAGAGAGAGAGAGAGATGGGGGAAGAGAGGGGCAGCGAGAGAGAGAGAGAGAGAGAGAGAGAGAGAGAGAGAGATAGAAAGGTACACAACCTAATGCTTTAATGTGGAATGGGACACTTAAGGTAATGATGGGCTGTACCTATAAAGTGCTTTCTTACTTCTGCATTTATTAATCAGGACACAAGAGGCCATAGTCAATAACCAATCTATTTTCTGAATAGTTTACCTAAGGACAAAACAACAGCATATTACATTAAACCCCAAGAGGTAAGAATGAGCTGTCTGGTCGTTGATCATAACCTACAGATCCAGTATGTAGCAAGTCATAGGGAAACTGACTCAACTGTTGTGTCAAAATCCCTTCTGGGGCGATGAAACAAAACCATTCATTGCCTACCAAACACAAAGTAATTTACTCTGAGAATGCTGAGATTAAGTCATTACAACGCTACAAAAGCAAGCTCAGAGAGATAGCTACAGTGTCGATGAGAACACAAGGTATGAAGGAAAAGGCTTAATTTCGCCTGTTCCACAGTTGCCAAATGCTTTGTCAAGGAGGGCCTATTCCTGGCAGTGTTTCTAGGTGTTACTTAGGAGGACTCTTACACTGATTTTAATTACATGGAGGTGAATGAGACTCTGCAGCTTCTAGAATGTGTGACTAATTAGAATGCTGGAACATTATTCCATGCGAGGGTGAGTGTGTGAGTGTATTTGTGTGTTGCCGCAGAACAAAGCCTCATTGCCCAGAAATAAAAAGATATATATTATCAAGAAAAAGGGATGTTATGGGAGTACAATCAGCATCTTTTCTTTGAGGTGTGATCTGAGTAGCAGAGGATGAAAGCACTGGTTTCTACTACAATAGCCCATTCAATTTGTGTGAAGAATTACCCCAGAGAAATGTTGCTGTAGCTACTGTATGTTGCTGTCTTTTGACTGTAACAAATAACCCTTTTCCATTTGTCTACAAGAACTTTAAAAGAAAATTATTATATTTTTCATGCTGCTTTAATCCCTTATTCTATAACAAAGCAACAACACTGAAAAGATTTTTATACAAGCGGTACACACGGTACCCAATGAGAACTATATTGATTTCAGTGTGGAAATAAACCAATTGTACAAAACACCAACAAGTATATGACTCACAAAGACCTATTATGGCCAAAAGAACAGACTAAATGCATTACAGTGTAGCTTTGTTCATCAGCTTCGACCTGCCACTCAGCAGAGGTCCAGAGGTTGAATATGGACTGAAGCACATCTCTCGGCTCTCTAAGGTAGAGACATGCTGATTGCACTCTGAAATCTCAATGGCTGATGAATCACTGGAAGTCCTGACCTGTCTTTATGAGTGTTCAGAACAACCCAGACCTTCCAATCATAACACTCCTCTTCGCAGATGTTTCAGATCAGAATACTATTCAATGCTCAGCACACAAACAGGTCCAATATGTCGTAAATATTTAGCCATGACAACCTATTGTACATACAGTACGATCACAAGCCAATGATATCCTATATGGGTAGTAGGACTGAGTGTTTCTTCAGGATACATGACTCAGAGGCCACAAGCATTTTGGATCGAAAGTAAACTGGGTCATGAAAATGCACTTTGCAATAATTTGGGGTTTTCTGAAGTTGTAAACAAACTCATTTAAAATAAAAAAATGTACCATCTCTGTGCCATAGTTTGTTTTGTGCAGTGAAAGCTTCCTGAGTATGATCTTAGCTGATCAAAAGACAACAGAACACAGCTGGAGATGAGTGTGTGCATGTGTGCGTGTGTGTGTGTGTGTGTGTGTGTGTGCGTGCGTGCGTGCATCCCAGCCAGCCTGCATGTGTGACCTTTCTTGCTCCAACAGGAGGAGACATGACAGCCAGCTGTGTGGGACTGAGGAAGCGATTCTCTCCTCACCTTTATATGTCTGGATACACACCTGGGGAAGCAGCTGGCACAGCCCTGGGCTCGCTCATTAGCTGTGTGTGTGTGTGTGTGTGTGTGTGTGTGTGTGTGTGTGTGTGTGTGTGTGTGTGTGTGTGTGTGTGTGTGTGTGTGTGTGTGTGTGTGTGTGTGTGTGTGTGTGTGTGTGTGTGTGTGTGTGTGTGTGTGTGTGTGTGTGTGCGTGCGTGCGTGTGCGTGCGTGCGTGCGTGCGCATAACGGAGGCAGTCCAGTTTGTAGTCAACCTGTTATTTTCAAGACAGAGTGCTTTAGCGCCCACAAGACTACTTTATCCGAGCAAATAATATTCTAATTCTACTTAAACTGCATCAAATTCATGGAACAGAGGCAGTAAAAGTGCTCCTTTAGAAGTAAAGAGGTGAAATCACATTTTAAACCCTGGTAATAAGTCACCACAGTCATTTCCTGTAAGTGGCCCCTGATGCTAAGTCCCTCCATTAACTTCTCTCAGAACATTGTGAAAGTTTCAGCGTTATTGAAGATGTGTCTGGCCTCTCAATAAAACATAAGCGAACTCCCCCGTAGGCACATTACTCACCTGCTGAACGGGCAGAGAAACCATCTAAAGACATGAAAATGATTTCCAATGACAGCTACTGTAGCTCCAGGTATATGACTTCTCTCACATCTGCTAAAAATAGCAAAGCCTGTCTGCAAGTTCTGTTCAGGAACGAACAGAGTTTAATATTGAAACATAATGAAAACCTCAGAGAGACGTGTGCTCACAGTAACATCCACTAGTTCTCAGGTGCTGGGTAAGAGGACAAATGTAATGTTGAGATGAGACCAGAACTCTGGTTTATGTTTCCAGAAAGGGAAGTTTGATTTGAAAAGGAAGCACGGATAGGATGAATGATAACTTTCGACCATTGCCTGAAGTTAACATTTTATTCTACAGTCTTAGGCTATTTCAGCTGGTCAGCCTTAGGCTATTTCAGCTGGTCAGCCTTAGGCTATTTCAGCTGGTCAGCCTTAGGCTATTTCAGCTGGTCAGCCTTAGGCTATTTCAGCTGATATTTACCAGCTTTTTTTTATTTTTTATTTAACTAATCAAGTCAGTTAAGAACAAATTCTTATTTACAAAGACAGCCTACCTCAGCCAAAACTGGACGACGCTGGGCCTGTGGGACTCCCAATCAAAGCCGGTTGTGATACAGCCTGGGATCGAACCACTGAGATGCAGTGCCTTAGACAGCTGCGCCACTCGGGAGCCCACTTCCATACAGTACTGTCTTGTACTTACTTCAACGAATTAAACTACGATACCAACATTTGAAACATAGTAGCATTTATTTCAATCAATCCCAAACACAGAAAAAGAACAATCCTTAACAACCATCCTATTGCCATTTTACAAAGACACTTCTAAGCCAACACCAAATGAAAAGCCGAGTAAAGTGTAACCAATATGGACGTAGCTACAGTAGCATGTAGCCCATACTCTTTCAGCCACAGTACCATGGCCTGAGCCCCCCCTCCACAGAGTGAACCATATTCCTATGGTGATAATGACTGCTGATGGACTATGACAGACCAGGCCCTGCAATATCAGCTGCTGCTGTTGGCAATCAATTTCAGACAGCGGCGGGCCAGCGCTGGGCCAGTACCGCGGTCCATCTTTATAATTTGATTTGTTATCCCGTCGGACAGTTGGTACAGCAATCATAGCAGCTATAATTTCCCTCACCCCCCCTCACAGCTCCACCCCGCACAAGACATTTCTACAATTTGACAGCAAATGTGATGACTAGAAATGTCTATTTAATTGCACCCGTGACCCTACTCCCTCCCTCCCAATCCTGAAAATTGTAAACGTACACCTTGCCTCGATCACACTCCCAAATATCTCCCTAAAACACACACATCTACATCCATTCTCACCCCGACACTCAGCCACACATATATAGTAGCCACATACACAAACACACAAATGCTCATACACACACACATACACATACACGCTCCCCATTCCCGCCCCTTTAATATGTTTGGACATCCCATAATGTTGTAATTGGGCCCTGACTACAGCTGTTGGCGAGGTAGTAAGGCTGCTGCACCACGCCGCGCCCCAGTTAATCATAGATGACTTTATCTGGGCCACTCCAAATCCTCATGTGTCAACAGTGCTACCTCAGAGCCATGTAATCACTGCATCCCCTCTTTCAATCTCTCTCGCTTTCTCCCTCTTTCCATCTCTCTCTTTCAATCTTTCTCGCTTTCTCTCTCCCTCCATCTCTCTCTTTCAATCTCTCTCACTTTCTCTCTCTCTCCTCTCTCTTTCAATCTCTCTCTTTCAATCTTTTTTCTCTCTTTCTCTTTCAATCTCTCCCTCCATCTCTCTCTTTCAATCTCTCTCAATTTCTCTCTCTCTCCTCTCTCTTTCAATCTCTCTCTTTCAATCTCTCTCGCTTTCTCTCTCCCTCCATCTCTCTCTTTCAATCTCTCTCGCTTTCTCTCTCCCTCCATCTCTCTCTTTCAATCTCTCTCTTTCCATCTCTCTCTTTCAATCTTTCTCGCTTTCTCTCTCCCTCCATCTCTCTCTTTCAATCTCTCTCTCTCTCTTTCAATCTCTTTCAATCTCTCTCCTCCATCTCTCTCTTTCAATCTCTCTCGCTTTCTCTCTCCCTCCATCTCTCTTTCAATCTCTCTCGCTTTCTCTCTCCCTCCATCTCTCTTTCAATCTCTCGCTTTCTCCCTTCAATCTCTCTCTTTCAGTCTCTCTTGCTGTCTCTCTCTCTAAATCTCTTTCTGTTGGGTTCTCTCTCTCTTTCTGACTCCCTTTCTCTCTCTCAATTCAATTCAATTCAAGGGATTTTATTGGCATGGGAAACGTGTTAACATTGCCACAGCAAGTGAGGTAGATAATATACAAATGTGAAATAAACAATAAAAAATTACCAGTAAACATTTAACATACAGAAGTTTCAAAACAATGAAGACATCTCTATCTATCATTTCCCTCCTTTCTCCAGACTATATCCATGTCTTCCTTTCCTCTTTCTTTACCACTCCATCCCTCTTTTCCCTCTTCCTCTTTCCCTGTGCATGGCTAGAGCTCCTCGTCAACATTAATGGGCCAAATCAGTCCAGAATTGTAATATCCATGTCCTAATGGGATAGAGTGAGATACATGATAGCTCTATGTTATACATTCTGCCTGTGACACTGACTGCTATTGAACATGACATCAGGTGTAGAGGACATTGCAGGCTCTCACCCAAAACACAGCCTCTACCGTCATGATGACATAAGCAACGGGAACAGGTGCTAATCCATGACAGAGTGTAAGATGAGAGAGAGAAAGAGAGAAAGAAGAGGAGAAGGGAGTGTGTGAAGAAGAAGAAGTGAAAAAGTAGTAG
Source organism: Oncorhynchus masou masou (assembly GCF_036934945.1). NCBI lineage: Eukaryota > Metazoa > Chordata > Actinopteri > Salmoniformes > Salmonidae > Oncorhynchus > Oncorhynchus masou. The sequence continues at coordinate 49,912,346 of NC_088241.1, read as the reverse complement.
CTGTTGAGAAACTCTTTGCAGTGAGAAAAGTCTGGTTCGGAAGCCTGGAACACAGGTCTGGTGAAAGAGAGAACAACTGCATTTGGCTTCAGGCCGCCCTCCATTAGAAATAATGAGAAATTAGGCTTTATAAACAGGACTTCTAGTTAGAAGCCTGTGAATAGATTATAACACATAAGATAACAAATAACAATTTTCCTCTTCAGCAGTAGAATATCTCTCATACTCTGCCCTCTCTGCTATTTCAGACGAGATTGGAGCTATTATGATCTCATTCCACATCAATAAGCCATAGGACAAGCCCTGTTAAAAAACACACCCCAATCTCATGCAAATATTCCTGCCAAGCACAGGCAACCAGGGCAGCGCTTTCCCTCATGTTTTCTTATTACCCTGGTTGTACTCTGGGGATGTTCGGCCCTTGTTGGCCACCGGGTGGTTGGAGCCGGGAACATTAGTTAAAATGTCAAACACAGCAGCAGATACAGTCAACACACCCTACAAAGCATACTTAAGAACAGGACCGAAATAGCAGCCAAATTATTCTCAAGGAGATATAGGTCAATATTGAGGTTTCTCCTCTCTGAGGTGTGGGGGAGAGAAGGGCAGATGTTTTGGCTGTTGGAAACCACACAGTGTATTGCTCATGTCAGTACATACATACACACACACACACACACACACACACACGCATATGCATAAACAGACACATACACACACACACACACATATGCATAAACAGACACACACTTGATTGAGTTCTGGAGTCTTGGGGATAGCTGACCTGCGCTGGCTGTCAGAACATACATGTCTCATACAGAAATAGCAGTTGCAATAGTTCACAACATCTCGAAGAGAGAATAAAAACGGATTCAAGTACAGTTCCCTACAAGCATAAAATATTGATGTTACTGGTTTGAAAAAATAATAATGTTGTATATACATTTTATTTTTTATTTCACATTTTATTTCCTGGTGGGATTTCTGATTCTAATTTAGATGGTTGTATAACTGTGCCAACTGTTTGATGTGAGCAGGAGGTCTCTACTGTGGATGTAAAATACATTTTAAAATACTCTTCCAATTGGTTCACAGTGGATGGATTCTGCTCTCAGTCATCATCATGACAATTGCCTGCTCTTTAAAACGTCCCTTATCCCAAAGCCTCTCAGTATTACAGCTTCAGTCAGCAATCCCGCCGCAGCCAGAGAGCAATTTCCATTTAATCTAACTACAAGGCTGAAGCAGCTCGTTGCTAGCTGTGTTCACAGACAATAACACAGAGACAAAAAGGGATTTGACTATGCAAGAATAACCCTACTCCGTCTGTCTGTCTGAAGACAACGTATTCAGCCCAGCACAAACACAGACAAACAAAACAGGCCACGGCTATTTTTTTCTGAGTGTACTTGACAGTCTATTATTGTTTATGAGCATTGCTGTCTGAGTGTGGTCCTATATTCACTAGTATTGTATTCATTCTGCCTCCCGGCCTCAGCATGGGGAAACAGGCAGCATACACCTCACAACACACAGACATCTCAATTTAACCCCAGCTCATAATACTCAAGCCGTGTTGTAGGGACTGGCGTTTGTAGCCTAGCCATTAGCGTGCTACATTAGCATCCATACGTTAGCCTCCATACGTTAGTGTCATTGTATTAGGCTAGCCATTAGCTTGGTCTCAGATATGTATGGGCAACGATAGGCAGAGGAGTTGGCTAAACAAAAGCACATTGGCCTACAGATCTGGGACCCGACTACGATTATTTGTTTATCTGTCTTAAAGATCAGGTCATTTTTTTGTATGGTTTTGTTTTATATATAGTACATGTGAAGGGGGAGGCGCCTTCCAAGCCGCTCTGTTTTTTGTGTTCTTTATGTACATCACCTGCACATGTTCTTTTCATGTACCTTTCAAAACTTCAGCATAATATATCTTTTTTTTCTTGTATGCAAATAAATAAATACAAAAAAGAAATCAAAAAGCGCAGGGCCAACTTTATAAGCTAGGTACACAGGTGTGGGCTGTTGTGTGAAGACCAAATGGAAGCTAGCTAGCCTGTGAAGTGACCGATGGCAGCTGTCTCAAAGGAAACAAGGAAACAGCCTATCAAAAGGGATGAAAGAGGTCCTTTCTTTAGAGCTACGACACTTGACTATTCTAATAATGCTTAGCTGACCTTCATTATCATGTAAACACAACCTGGGGATGTGATTGCGTGTAGTGCAAACCACTGCATCCGAGAGAGAGTATAATATTTGCATGTTGCAGGACCACATCATTATGCCTCTTTGTGTGTTTGAGGACACTTTGTATGAGATAGTTGTTTGCTAGAATATCATCAGAGGACTAAGGATGGTAATTCTAGCCTAGTGGATCAGATACATCCTGAGGATTACTCCTAAAGTAGTACAGTAGGCTTACTGTTCACTGATGTTTTGGCTCCTAAAGTAGTGCTGATGCTCTGGTTTGTTTGCTCATGCATTTACTTACAGCCAGAAAACATAGGGGATCCATACATGCATGAAGCCATGTTTTGGCTGGCTGGCTGATGCCTTAAACTGGGACTGGGATGTATCCAAACTAGGTTATAACTAGGCTGTATGCACAATGAGTTTTCCCTACTACTAAAATCCAAAGGGATCTCTTTCATACTGTAACTAACTTGATTTAGCTAATAGCCAGCCACTTTAACTAACAGTTTCCAAGTGTAATTAAACACGTGTTAGAGGAAGAAGGTAAACATGGCCTTTTCGCTCAGAGTCAACATCAAAGGAAGTGTAGTGATGGAGTTCGTCATATTGTTTTTGTCTCATTTCCACTAAAGAACATACTCCATTGGAATACATGGGCAGTGATTCAGAGTGAATGTGTGCAGTCTCAGCATGGCGCCATTGTGGAATGCAATTATCACTTCAGCTAACAGATTACTGGGCAGAATGAGAGGGAATCACTGGGATGCCAGGGGGAAGTGGGGAAGTGCGTAGGAAACATGCAGTTAGTTAGAGGAGTGTTTAGGGCACAGGAAGGTCAGGCGTGTGTGTGGAGGGGGAACTGTGTGTGTGCGTGTGTGTGTGATCTAAATGCCTGCTGCTCAGTACCCCACAGCATTAAGTCAGATTAGCTCAATGTCCACTGCTTGCATACAAAACATACCATTCAATCTGCAAATGATCAATTGTTCAACCACTAAACCACTCTTTCTTACACATACTAATGCCACATTATAGGCGTTTTCCCATCCAGACAACTGTCCAAGACCTTCATGTTTGCCATGTCTTTACGAGTAAAGGAAGTCATTATTTTCTCCATTATGGCCCCATAAATGATTTCCATGGAAGTGACAGTGCCAGGGCTGGTATTGTACTCCATTTACAACTTCCCTTGGCAGACCTTATCCAAAATTAATTCCTCTAACAATAACTCTTGAGGAAATATTACAAGCTGTCTTAATAGAAAGTGGATCATATTGCGGGCGGACGAGACAGCACTCCATGTTTCTCTGTAACACTGTGACTCATTAGAAAGTAGTACATTTTTTAAAAGCAGGCAGATACAGTAAGCCAGGCGCTGTGAGAAGGAAGCTGTTGTGCCATTTTACATAGTACTCAGCAGGACAGACAGGTAGCTTACTGCCAGCCCTGTATGGGGAGAGAAGTTAACTGTCACCTTCTTACTATTAAAAGAACTCCCATGAGAGAGAGAGAGAGAGAGAGAGAGAAAGAGAGAGAGAGAGAGAGAGAGAGAGAGAGAGTAGAGAGACTCATCTCTGAATAAATAGAAGCAAGCATCAACTCCTTGGTGAGTGCTGAGAGAGGTGATAGCTGTCAGAGCTTTGCCAACAAACATGTCAACGTTACCTCTCATTTTACAAATACATATTACAAATGTGTTGAAATAAATATTGTTTCTTAGGCTGAATGTTCATTATTCAAAGAATGTTGTATTTGGGAGTTTTTAATAATGCAGTGATCTTTGATTGAAAATGTATGATGTTTCTCTATTTAAAACAAGAGAAGAGTGTAGCGTGCACAAACAGGTAGCGTGCAAAAGTACAAACACACACACACACACACACACACACACACACACACACACACACACACACACACACACACACACACACACACACACACACACACACACACACACACACACACACACACACACACACACAGACTGTCGTGACTAGGCCATGTGGATGGTTATGCGGATGTGTAACTCCTTTACAGCTCCCTGATGAAAGCTAGCAAAGAGTGAATCATTACATCTCTAATTCTAAAATAAAGGTGTACCGCTTCCTGCCTTTTTACCTAAGAATAACTTCATACTTCATATTTCCTCCTCTACAGAATTCAAATATCCTATTTCAAGATTACACTATTACATAAAAACGACATTCTTTATGTTAACGCACACCTCTGAAATTAGATTGAGCTACAGGTAGATCAGATTTACACACGCGCGCGCGCGCACTCACACACGAGCACACGCACACATAGGCATAAACCCATTGAGTTGTTCAGTAGGTTTGTGAGCCCAGAGGGATGGAGTGATTAATGAAGGGGAAAGAAGAGAAGAAGGGGATGGAGAGATGGTGTTAAAGGAGCTACTAGCTATGATAGATACCTTTCGCCTCGGGATTTCATAGGTCAATCTCAAGTGTGTCCGTAGAAGATAATAACACCATGGAGAATCATACAATTCAAATGGCGCTGTACATCATCAAATCTGTCATTCTAAACTGGTGCAGGGAGACGTTTGTACCTTGTGTTAATCCTGAGAGAAATGAATTATTCGCATGCAAAAGCTGCTGTTTATGTACAGTGTTCTATGATGCGTTTTGCAATTGTTTGTGATATCAGTAAAACTGTTTGCAGTACATGCCATCCATTATCTCAAAAGGTTAAAACAGTCCTCCTTGACTTACATAGTATAGCCTATAGCCACACCGACAGGCTAAGGTAGTGAACCATGCACCAGTGCTTCACTATCAAGGTCAACGTCATTACCAAAAGGACAGAGTCATCAGAGGAAATGAGTGAGCTGTTTAAAAAAAAGAGCACAAATGATTATGCAATGAAATGTCTCAAGTGTCTGTCTCAAGTAAGGTGTTTTCTGATTGTGTCTCTCCTCTCTAGTTAAGAGGCTAGATGGTGCAGCAGTTGGCTCAGTCTGTGGTGCCAGAGCATCAGGGTATCAGGGATTGATTTGGGAGATTAAATTGTCGTGGTAGGGAGTCCTCTCCTCCCTCCATCCGTGCTGAGCTGTGACTTCTCCCCTCTCTGTGTGTGGATTAGTGAACTCTGCACTTTACAGAGCAGTTTATCACAAACACAATGAAAACACAAAGCTGCTGTTGGGAGTAGTCGGGACAGACAGCTTGATGTATTATTGAGAGGATTGAGAGAGGCGGAGAGGGGGAGACAGGGAGAAAGAGGCTGGGGTTTAGACACCGAGAGAGACCGAGGCGGTGGGTCAGACAGAGAGAGAAAGGGAAGGAGAAAAAACCCCAGAGCAAACTAGAATACTATTTGGCCCTAAACAGAGAGTACACAGTGGCAGAATACCTGACCACTGTGACTGACACAAACTTAAGGAAAGCTTTGACTATGTACAGACTCAGTGAGCATAGCATTGCTATTGAGAAAGGCCGCCGTAGGCAGACCTGGCTCTAAAGAGAGGACAAGCTATGTACACACTGCCCAAAAAATGAGATGGAAACTGAGCTGCATTTCCTAACCTCCTGCCAAATGTATGACCATATTAGAGACACATATTTCTCTCAGATTACACAGATCCACAAAGAATTAGAAAACAAACTCAATTTTGATTTAACTCCCATATCTACTGGGTGAAATACCACAGTGTGCCATCCCTGCAGCAAGATTTGTGACCTGTTGCCACAAGAAAAGGGCAACCAGTGAAGAACAAACACCATTGTAAATACAACCCATATTTATGTTTATTTCTTTTCCTTTTTTTACTTTAACTATTTGCACATCGTTACAACACTGTATATTGACATAATATGACATTTTAAATGTCTTTATTCTTTTGGAACTTCTATGAGTGTAATGTTTACTCTTCATTTTTATTGTTTATTTCACTTTTGTTTGTTATCTACTTCACTTGCTTTGGCAATGTTAACATATTTTTCCCATGCCAATAAAGCTCTTAAATTGAAATTGAATTGATATTGAGAGAGGGACAGAGAGGGACAGAGAGAGAGGGTGGGGGGGATAGAGCGAGAGAGAGGCGGGGGGGTCAGACAGAGAAAGAGAGCGAGGGAGCGAGAGAGAGAGAGAGAGAGAGAGAAAGAAAGAAAGAGAGAGGTGGTGGGATGTCAGACAGAGAGAGAGAGGGTGGGATGTCAGACAGAGAGAGAGAGAGAGAGAGAGAGAGAGAGAGAGAGAGAGAGAGAGAGAGAGAGAGATGTCAGACAGAGAGAGAGAGAAGAGAGGTGGTGGGATGTCAGACAGAGAGAGAGAGGGAGGGAGAGAGAGAGGGGAGAAGAAGACAAACAGAGAAAGGGTAAAGACAGAAAGACAGAGAGAGAGAGAGAATGAGACAGAGGGTAGAGACCTCCCAGGCATCCTCAAGAGGGAATGGCAGAGAGGAGGAGGAGGAGGAGGAGCAGAGGAGAAGAAGACAGACAGAGAAAGGGTAAAGACAGAAAGACAGAGAGAGAGAGAATGAGACAGAGGGTAGAGACCTCCCAGGCATCCTCAAGAGGGAATGGCAGAGAGGAGGAGGAGGAGGAGGAGCAGAAGAGAAGAAAGTGTATTGATGCACACAATGCCCCATTGTGAGCCCCCGGGCCCTTCTATGTGGCACATTAATTCATCAGTTGGGCCTTAGACATCTCTAACTGCTAATAGCAACATTTGTACCTGTTCAGAGTAAAAAGCTCTTTTGATAATTAAGAGCAGCGGGGATCATTGATGTGAAATATTCAAGCGAGGTCTGAAGACAGAGATTTATTTATGAAAGGAGCTGAATAGTAGCACATTTTTCACTGTGAATAATGTTGGCTGTGTTGTTTCCCATATCCTGTGAGACGCCATTCATCAGGCCCAATAAGAGCCAGTCATTTGTCTTTAGGTCTTTTGTGTCTGATAGCAGCTGATGAAAACAGAAAAATAAATTGGTCCAAGCGAACGAACGAAGGAACGCCCACGCCTGGCCCTGCATATCTGTGAGTTAATCCGCTGGGTTCCAACAACATCTATCACCAAATATACAGACGCGGGGCTATACACTAGAACAGTCCTTCTGGAAGCATCCTTAAAACTATCTAACAGGAAAGCTCAGCTGACAACAGTTCAGTGTAAACGAGTGCCTCATTCCAGAAACTCACCTCAGAGTACAGTACAACGACCAGTCAGTGACAGTGACTTAGCTGGTGGAAATATGCCATATTGTTTAGATCAACAACTTCACATTTCCAAAAAATGGTGTGAAATAAAGTCTTAAATTCATAGAAATGGGAAGTTCACTGAAATCGCCTGCCTCTTTCCAGAAACTCACCACCAGTTAAAGGACAGTCACTGCAGCTCCAGTTTGAGAGAGTTGCTTAGTGAGTTTGTCTACCTGCGGAGAATCTCCTGACACCCTGTATCCAGGCCAGCCTGTCATCGTTAACAGTGAGAGCACACAGTGAGTAGAGATCCTATCTTAACTGGCTGGGGCATCTCCCACAATACAACCATTGTTCTCCTCCGTTACTGGCCTGGTGCGTCTGTTGTGCGCTCCGTCCCCAACCACATCAGGCAACATAACCACACACTTACAGTAATACTCCTTGTTAAGATACTAGTGCTCTGTTGGAGCCAGAAACACAAGCAATTGGCTACACCCGCAATAACATCTGCTAAACACGTGTATGTGACCAATCACATTTGATTTATTACAATACATATTCTGAAAATACAGTTGAGCGATCAGTGAGGACAGAGCCCCCTTTGAGTGGGGTTGAGACAAAGAAGAGCGGTTAGGGGAGTTAATACGAGATGAATGGGCAGGGAGTGAAGCAACTTGGTCAGGGGGAAAACAACATGGTGGCAGATTAGACTTGTTGGGGAGATGACAATGTGTTGACTCTCAGAGCATAACAGGGAGTACTATAAAGAGCTCAAGCAAGATTAACGACAATCAAATCAGGGTCAGATTAAATTAAAATGCTCTCACTCTCAATCTCTCTCAATATCACTCTTTTGAAAACAGAAATCTCTCTCTCTCTATCTCCCTTCCTCCCCCATCCCTCTCTCCCTCCCTCTCGCTCCCTCTCTCTCTCCCTTCCTCCCCCATCCCTCTCTCCCTCCCTCTCGCTCCCTCTCTCTCTCCCTTCCTCCCCCATCCCTCTCTCCATCCCTCTCGCTCCCTCTCTCTCTCCCTTCCTCCCCCATCCCTCTCTCCCTCCCTCTCGCTCCCTCTCTCTCTCCCTTCCTCCCCCATCCCTCTCTCCCTCCCTCTCGCTCCCTCTCTCTCTCCCTTCCTCCCCCATCCCTCTCTCCCTTCCTCCCTGATGGCACATTTACAGTGTCACCATTTAGGGGGATGTGACTTTGAATGGCAGCCTGGCTGATAGCCAGGGAACTGTAAAAGTGACTAAATGGTGCTTCCTATATCCATTAGTTATGACGAAGATAGAGACATGCTACAGTTGACCTTTCCTCATCTCTAGCACAAACCTCAACCTGAGGAACATGGACCTGCATTCAGATCACTAAAAGGTCATGTTTTGCTCCCTTCCCCAGACAGTCTATGCTTCCGTTTCTCACAGAGAAGGACAGGAAATGGGGATAATGGCAATATCCTATGCCATCGTAGCTATTTCTTACACAGCGGTAGGCCCTTCACCACCAGTTTATATTTAGTTTGGTTCTGTCTGTCTGTCTGTCTGTCTGTCTGTCTGTCTGTCTGTCTGTCTGTCTGTCTGTCTGTCTGTCTGTCTGTCTGTCTCCCGGGCAGACTGAGTCAGAGCACAGAAAACAAGTAAATGCGTATGGTAGAAAGCCACAGGATTAGATGTAATTGAAGAACCACCTACTCTGGAAAAACATTGTTTGCTTGTTTGTTTGTGTGTGATTTTGTGCCAATTCCCCCGTGTTGGGCCAGTGTGTGCGGCCACCCAATGCAGCTGTGCGTGCATTCACGTTTGCGTGTGTGCATGTGTGTGTGTGTGTGTGTGTGTGTGTGTGTGTGTGTGTGTGTGTGTGTGTGTGTGTGTGTGTGTGTGTGTGTGTGTGTGTGTGTGTGTGTGTGTGTGTGTGTGAGAGAGAGAGAGAGAGCCAGAGTGAGACAGAGTGAGAGAGAGAGAGAGAGAGAGAGGGAGAGGTAGAGAGAGAGGGAAGAGAGAGAGGGAAGAGAGAGAGGGAGAGAGAGAGCGGAAGAGAGGTAGAGAAAGAGAGCGAGAGAGCGAGAGAGAAAGTGAGAGGGAGAGTGAGAGAGAGGGAGCAGGATAGAGACAGAGTGAGAGGAAGCGAGAGAGGGAGAGAGAGAGACAGCGAGAGGGAGAGGGAAGAGAGAGTGAGAGGGAGGGAGAGAGAGATAGAGAAGCAGAGGGTAAGAGACAGAGTGAGAGGGAGAGAGAGGGAGGGAGAGAGAGAAGCAGAGGGTAAGAGACAATGAGAGGGAGAGAGAGAGGGGAGGGAGGGAGGGAGGGAGGGAGGGAGAAGCAGAGGGTAAGAGACAGAGTGAGAGGGGAGAGAGAGAGAGAGAGGGAAAAGCAGAGGGTAAGAGACAATGAGAGGGAGAGAGAGAGAGGAGAGAGAGAGGAGGGAGGGAGGGAGGGAGGGAGGGAGGGAGGGAGGGAGGGAGGGAGGGAGGGAGGGAGGGAGGGAGGGAGGGAGGGAGGGAGGGAGGGAGGGAGGGAGGGAGGGAGGGAGGGAGGGAGGGAGGGAGAAGCAGAGGGTAAGAGACAGAGTGAGAGGGAGAGAGAGAGAGAGAGAGATAGGGAAAAGCAGAGGGTAAGAGAGAGGGAGGGAGAGAGAGAGAGAGAGAGAGGGAGAAGCAGAGGGTAAGAAAGAGGGAGGGAGAGAGAGAGAGAGGGAGAAGCAGAGGGTAAGAGACAGAGTGAGAGGGAAAAGGGTGTAAGAGGCTTAGAAGGACAAAGAAGTAACTGAGAAAGCGGGAAAGAGATGAGAGAGAAGGGGGAGAGGTGAGAAAGAGGGGGAAAGATTAAGGAGAGGGAGCGAGATGAGGGAGAGGGGGAGATCTGAGAGAAGAGAGGCGTGAGAGACTGAGTTGTGTGAGAGGTGAGAAAGAGTGTGAAAGATGAGGAAGAGAGGGAGAGGTGAGAGAGCGATGAGATGAGAGACAGGGAGCGACGAGGGACAGGGACAAGTTATGAGAGGGGAATATGAGGGAGCGAGGAAGAGGTGTGAGGCGAGGGCGAGACAACAATCTCTGACTCTCAGCCAGTCTGAATCTCCAAGCTATGGAGGCTTAGTTGACTATATCAATACACCACACAACTCTTCAAGTATATCTAAGTAAAAATACAACAAAGGAGTTGTCTAGACTCTAAGGTAGAAATATAATGTCTTTCATCAAGGCTGGGTAAAGTGACTAAACATGACATATAAACAAAGAGGGAAGAACAAACATGTGCCTAGACCTTTTTAACAATTCCGCAGAAACACTGACACAGTACGATCTAACCTTCACACATGACCAGCTTCGAAAATGAGCCAATCAGGTTGACTGATGCTGATGAGGTTTTCCGCCGAATCTATTGTTAGCCGCGGAAATTCATACCACACAGAAGAAATATCCTAATATCATTCAACTGTAGTTTTCCATAATCAGAAATTGAAACGAGGAAAATATGTGAAATGGTAGCCCTCTGGAGAGTAAGGTCAGAGAGGGGGAAGCGGAGGAGGGTGGAGGAGGCTAGGTTTTGAAAGGTCAGTCATGATGCGATGGTTCTTATGTCAACTTGGACCTTTTCACGTCTGACAGACCATTTTACAGACCAGTGAACTTCGCTGAGTGGGAAAAAAACATCCAACAACTGCTACAGTGATATTGAAGAACATACACAAATTGCACAGTAAGGTCAGCTTTGTTTTTAACCTTCTAATGCCCTTATATTCAACTCTGGACCTCGAAGCCAGTTCCACAGTTTTTTTTCTCATTCTCTCCATTTAATCAGGGCCTGATCTAGGCCTGCGACACGAGGTGCAATTCATTATCAGGTAGAACAGAAAACCAGCAGGCTCTGGACACCGTAGGGTAACAGTTGAATACCCCTGCCCTAATTGTTTTTGGTTAAGCTTATGAGTTAGGAGGGGTAGCACCGATATGGAATTGTTCGACCCAGAAACAGTCCAGCAGCAAAACTGGAGAGGCAGAGGGTGAGGAGGACAACCTCTCAGTGTCTGACAGTCCTCCTATAGGTTCTCTGTCCGTCAGTCTGTACAGTCCACCACATGCTTTATCAGAGGTGAGACACGACCGTACCAGCATGGCATTAGATTCAAACAACAAGCTGGGGGAGGTTGACAGGCTGAGAACAAAAATAACATATTGCTGTTCAGCTCTTGCCTCACAACCAGCATGATGAAAGGTAGATGTCCTGGCACAGCCACCTCCACAACAGCCAAATGTTGAATTATCTAACTCCCAAAGTTACAGCAAAGCACTGTGCCAGAACACAATATACACTCACAAATACGCATAACAATGTGGACCAGAGAGATTTAAAATTGAGTGATACGATGAATGAAAGGATCAAATGTTATTTTCCTTCTCTTTTATCATAAATGTTTCATCGTAGAAAAATGAATTACAATAGTCTTATTCTAAAATGTAAATGCACGAAGACAAAGTCGTGATGAGGGCAAGGCAGGGGAGAAGAAAGCAGACATCATTAGCCAGCATCACCCATCATGGTCAGAGGAAAAGATTTCTGCTCTACATTAATTCTGTAATGTACTGTAATCTAAAAATACCCCAGCTGGCTTTAAAGATCCAGGGAATATCACAGAGTACAGGCTACCATCATCACCACTATTTACTGTTAGAATGATATTGTCTAGTGGGGGGTACAGATCACTGTATGTAATGTAAGCAAAGTGCTTTGAGAATTTTGAAAAGCATTATAAACATAAGCCATTGCTACTGTTATTACAACTGTATTACTGTGTTATAATTTAGTTGTTTACTCGTTGCAGTGCTTCAGTGCTTCTGATCAATACAACTCATTTGACCACAGTTGCAGTCTACTTTATGCTAGATTACCCACTTTAGCCTATTTTTCACAACCACTCTGATATACCATCCAGTCTTTATCAACACAATACTTCACCATTATCCTTACACCATCTATATCCATCATACTTGTAGGCAAGGAGTCAGAGCCCTGCATGGACTGAATAAAATTTAGAAACAGCTGTTGTCAATGATGGAGTTGTCTCTGTAATTAGGGAAGTAGCCTAAATTACAACTTTGACAACCTAGTAATCAATGTGGTGATGAAGGAAATAAATAATCACCAAACTTTTTGCAAGATAATAAACGTGAATTTGACAATATCTCCAACAAACACTATCCCAATTTGAAACATTGTTATTGCCATCATATTCTGTTTAATGTCCTATATATTAACAAAAAAACCTCTCAACAAATCCAACCACTAAAGGAAAGTGAATCATGTTGTTTTGCTCCTCTATTATCTAACTCTGTAAAACTCAAAGCAGGACAGCTGCCTGCAATTAAACCTTTTCTAAATAATCCAGCTGCCTTCCTAGTGCCCCTGCCTCCCTGCCTGCCTTCCTGATGCGGCTACTGCTGCCTGCCTGTTCTGACCACAAATAACTACGTAGAAGCCTCTCCTCTCCTTCAGCAAAGTGACACTCACCCCTAGTTTCTTACTCCGTATCCGCACGTATCCCTGCTTCACTATATCATTAAAGTTGGAGGCCATGGTCAGCGCGCTCCGCCACTGCCGCGGAAAAGTAACCTCCCTTTCGGCTGCGAAGAATTCTCCGTCGCCGGAGTCAGTCCGACACCCACAACAGTAAAGAACCACAGGCAATCTTCTACGCTTTCAACGCTCGGGCAGCAGCCGGCTTCGGCGCGGCAGCGCGTTCCATACGGGAGTAGGGAGATACCATTTGTCAGCTGATTTAATTCAGTCTATATAGAGAGCGAGAGAGAAAGAGAGAGAGAAGGGGGGGGGCGCTTCCTGGAAGGCACCATCACCTCTTTGGCAGGGGGGCAGCAGGTAGCACGGTTAATACAGATGGCCAACCACAATGGTCTTCTCTCTTTTGCTATGACACAGTTGCCTGGCTACCCATCCACATTGATAGTTATTCTCCAAGATGAATGTAGGCTATGATTGATAGAGCAGCAGAATTACATTCAGGGTGAGTCATCAACGGTAGCTATCTAGCCATACACCGATAAACAGTGTCCTTCGCCCCCGTCCTTCGCCCCCGTCGGTCACTTTTCCCGCAGTTCTGTTAATGATGGTGAGGGCAGGTGTTCGGCAGGCGGGAGCGAAGGACACTGTGTGCTAGCTTAGCAAGCTAGTCCTAAGGGGTACACACCAGGCGGGAGTCGGGCGACATTGTGCACTAGCAAGCTAAGTAGCAACCTAGCACACAGTGTTGCTAACTAGCATGCTAGCTAGTTCATGGTGTTGTCCTAGCCTCCCGTCTGCTGTGCTAGTGGGAGGCGGGAATGACCGGTAGACAGTGTCCTTTGCCCCCGCCTGTCACTAGCTAGTGAGGAGGACTCCGGTATGCAGGCAGAAAAACTCAGAGAGGGGGGGGGGGGTGTTCCTGTAGGAATGCCTAAATGCAAGATGCCCACCCACCCCGAATCATACTCCTCAGAGGAGGAAGGGAAGGACCATCATCATCATCAGTGAATTTCACAAAAGAAAAGTTGTAAAACATTTAAAAAGTTATCATTTTTAAGTAAAACTTTACTAGATATATTCACGTCGTCAAATAATTGAGTAAAATACACAACAGCACTTTGTAGGGTAGCATCATGGTGTAGCCGGAGGACAGCTAGCTGCCGTCCTCCTCAGGGTACATTGACTTCAGTACAAAACCTAGAGGATCATGGTTCTCACCCCCTTCCATAGACTTACACTGTAATTATGACAACTTCCGGAAGACGTCCTATTAGCTATGTTGTGTCACGTGTGCTCCCTCTCTGGCCTCTGGGTCACCAGGCTGCTTGTTAGGGCGCACACCTGTCACCAGCGTTAGGCGCATAATGACACTCACCTGGACTCTATCACCTCCTTGATTACCTGCTCTTGATACAGTGCCTTGCAAAAGTATTCATCCTCTTGGCGTTTGTCCTATTTTGTTGCATTACAATCTGGAATTTAAATTTATTTTTATTTGGATTTCATGTTACTGACATACACAAAATAGGCAAAATTGGTGAAGTGAAAAAAAAACAAAACATATGTATTCACCCCTGTTGCTATGAAGCCCCTAAATAAGATCTGGTCAACCAATTACCTTCAGAAGTCACATAATTAGTCCACCTGTATGCAATCTAAGTGTCACATGATCTCAGTATATATACACCTGTTCCGAACGGCACCAGAGTCTGCAACACCACTAAGCAAGAGGCACCACCAAGCAAGCGGCACCATGAAGACCAAGGAGTTCTCAAAACAGATCAGGGACAAAGTTGTGGAGAAGTACAAATCAGGGTTGGGTTATAAAAAAATATCCAATACTTTGAACATCCCACGGAGCACCATTAAATCCATTGTTAAAAATGGAAAGAATATGGCACCACAGAGTTGTGCTTCACAGAAGAGTGGCCATAAAAAAGTAATTGCTTAAAGAAAATATAAGCAAACACGTTTGGTGTTTGCCAAAAGGCATGTGGGAGACTCCCCAAGCATATGGAAGAAGGTACTCTGGTCAGATGAAACTAAAATTTAGCTTATTGTCCATCAAGGAAAATGCTATGTCTGGCACAAATCCAACACCTCTCATCACCCCGAGAACACCAATTTGATTTGATTTGATCCCCACAGTGAAGCACGGTGGTGGCAGCATCATCGGCAGGACTGGGAAACTGGTCGGAATTGAAGGAATGATGGATGGCGCTAAATACAGGGAAATTCTAGAGGGAAACCTGTTTCACTCTTCCAGAGATTTGAGACTGGGACGAAGGTTCACCTTCCAGCAGGACAATGACCCGAAGCATACTGCTAAAGCAACACTCGAGTGGTTTAAGGGGAAAGATTTATATGTCTTGGAATGTCCTCGTCAAAGCCCGGTCCTCAATCCAATTGAGAATCTGTGTGATGATTAAAAGATTGCTGTACAGCAGCGGAACCCAACCAACTTGAAGGAGCTGGAGAAGTTTTGCCTGGAAAAATGGGCAAAAATCCCAGTATCTAGATGTGCCAAGCTTATAGAGACATACCCCAAGATACTTGCAGCTGTAATTGCAGCAAAAGGTGGCTCTACACAGTATTGACTTTGGGGGGATGAATAGTTATGCACGCTCAAGTTTTCCGTTTTCTTGTCTTATTTCTTGTTTGTTTCACGGTAAAATATATTTTGCATCTTCAAAGTGGTAGGCATGCTGTGTAAATCAAATGATACAAACCCACCAAAATCCATTTTAATTCCAGGTTTTAACGCAACAAAATAGGAAAAATGCCAAGTGGGGTGGATACTTTCAGAAGCCACTGTACAGTGCCTTGCGAAAGTATTCGGCCCCCTTGAACTTTGTGACCTTTTGCCACATTTGGTCGTGCAAAATTATTCAGCCCCTTTACTTTCAGTGCAGTAAACTCTCTCCAGAAGTTCAGTGAGGATCTCTGAATGATCCAATGTTGACCTAAATGACTAATGATGATAAATACAATCCACCTGTGTGTTCAAGTCTCCGTATAAATGCACCTGCACTGTGATAGTCTCAGAGGTCCGTTAAAAGCGCAGAGAGCATCATGAAGAACAAGGAACACACCAGGCAGGTCCGAGATACTGTTGTGAAGAAGTTTAAAGCCGGATTTGGATACAAAAAGATTTCCCAAGCTTTAAACATCCCAAGGAGCACTGTGCAAGCGATAATTTTGAAATGGAAGGAGTATCAGACCACTGCAAATCTACCAAGACCTGGCCGTCCCTCTAAACTTTCAGCTCATACAAGGAGAAGACTGATCAGAGATGCAGCCAAGGGGCCCATGATCACTCTGGATGAACTGCAGAGATCTACAGCTGAGGTGGGAGACTCTGTCCATAGGACAACAATCAGTCGTATATTACACAAATCTGGCCTTTATGGAAGAGTGGCAAGAAGAAAGCCATTTCTTAAAGATATCCATAAAATGTGTCGTTTAAAGTTTGCCACAAGCCACCTGGGAGACACACCAAACATGTGGAAGAAGGTGCTCCGGTCAGATGAAACCAAAATTGAACGTTTTGGCAACAATGCAAAACGTTATGTTTGGCGTAAAAGCAACACAGCTCATCACTCTGAACACACCATCCCCACTGTCAAACATGGTGGTGGCAGCATCATGGTTTGGGCCTGCTTTTCTTCAGCAGGGACAGGGAAGATGGTTAAAATTGATGGGAAGATGGATGGAGCCAAATACAGGACCATTCTGGAAGAAAACCCGATGGAGTCTGCAAAAGACCTGAGACTGGGACGGAGATTTGTCTTCCAACAAGACAATGATCCAAAACATAAAGCAAAATCTACAATGGAATGGTTCAAAAATAAACATATCCAGGTGTTAGATATGGCCAAGTCAAAGTCCAGACCTTAATCCAATCGAGAATCTGTGGAAAGAACTGAAAACTGCTCTTCACAAATGCTCTCCATCCAACCTCACTGAGCTCGAGCTGTTTTGCAAGGAGGAATGGGGAAAAATTTCAGTCTCTCGATGTGCAAAACTGATGGAGACATACCCCAAGCGACTTACAGCTGTAATCGCAGCAAAAGGTGGCGCTACAAAGTATTAACTTAAGGGGGCTGAATAATTTTGCACGCCCAATTTTTCAGTTTTTGATTTGTTAAAAAAGTTTGAAATATCCAATAAATGTCGATCCACTTCATGATTGTGTCCCACTTGTTGTTGATTCTTCACAAAAAAATACAGTTTTATATCTTTATGTTTGAAGCCTGAAATGTGGCAAAAGTTCGCAAAGTTCAAGGGGGCCGAATACTTTCGCAAGGCACTGTATGTCACTCCCTTTAGTTTCTTCCCCAGTCATCATTGTTCCTGTTTCAGGGAGTGTTTTTTGTTTGCTTTTGTTTTGGGGGTGATGTTGGGTCCGGTTCCTGTGCCTCAGCGGGTGTTGGAGGTTCCTATGCCTCAGCGGGTTCGGAGCGGGTTCGATAGGCTCCCATGCCGAAGCTGGGAGCGGGTTCGATAGGTCCGAAGCTGGGTGAACAGGTTCCTGTGCCTCAGCGGGTTCGGTCCCATTGGGTAGGCTCCTATGCCTCAGCGGGTTCGATAGGCTCCCATGCCGAAGCTGGATGAACAGGTTCCTATGCCTCAGCGGGTTCAGGTTCCTGGGTGAACAGGTTCCTCCTCAGCGGGTTCGATAGGCTCCCATGCCGAAGCTGGGTGAACAGGTTCCTATGCCTCAGTTCCCATGCTGAACAGGTTCCTGTGCCTCAGCGGGTGCCTCAACAGGTTCCTGCGGGTTCGATAGGCTCCCATGCCGAAGCTGGGTGAACAGGTTCCTGTGCCTCAGCGGGTTCGATAGGCTCCCATGCCGAAGCTGGGTGAACAGGTTCCTGTGCCTCAGCGGGTTCGATAGGCTCCCATGCCGAAGCTGGGTGAACAGGTTCCTGTGCCTCAGCGGGTTCGATAGGCTCCCATGCCGAAGCTGGGTGAACAGGTTCCTATGCCTCAGCGGGTTCGATAGGCTCCCATGCCGAAGCTGGGTGAACAGGTTCCTATGCCTCAGCGGGTTCGATAGGCTCCCATGCCGAAGCTGGGTGAACAGGTTCCTATGCCTCAGCGATAGGTTGCGATGGGTGGGTGAACAGGTTCCTCCTCAGCGGGTTCGAAGGCTGGGTGAACAGGTTCCTGTGCCTCAGCGGGTTCGATAGGCTCCCATGCCGAAGCTGGGTGAACAGGTTCCTGTGCCTCAGCGGGTTCGATAGGCTCCCATGCCGAAGCTGGGTGAACAGGTTCCTGTGCCTCAGTGGGTTCGATAGGCTCCCATGCCGATGGGTGAACAGGTTCCTATGCCTCAGCGGGTTCGATAGGCTCCCATGCCGAAGCTTCCTGGCGGGTTCGATAGGCTCCCATGCCGAAGCTGGGTGAACAGGTTCCTGTGCCTCAGGCTCCCATGCCGAAGCTGGGTGAACAGGTTCCTGTGCCTCAGCGGGTTCGATAGGCTCCCATGCGAAGCTGGGTGAACAGGTTCCTGTGCCTCAGCGGGTTCGATAGGCTCCCATGCCGAGCTGGGTGAACAGGTTCCTGTGCCTCAGCGGGTTCGATAGGCTCCCATGCCGAAGCTGGGTGAACAGGTTCCTGTGCCTCAGCGGGTTCGGGCTCCCATGCCGAAGCTGGGTGAACAGGTTCCTGTGCCTCAGCGGGTTCTCCCATGCCGAACAGGTTCCTGTGCCTCAGGGGTGAAGGCATGCCGAAGCTGGGTGAACAGGTTCTGTGCCTCAGCGGGTTCGATAGGCTCCCAGCTGGGTGAACAGGTTCCTGTGCCTCAGCGGGTTCGATAGGCTCCCATGCCGAAGCTGGGTGAACAGGTTCCTGTGCCTCAGCGGGTTCGAGCGGGTGCCGAGCTGGGTGAACAGGTTCTGGAAGCTGGGTGAACAGGTTCCTGTGCCTCAGCGGGTTCGATAGGCTCCCATGCCGAACAGGTTCCTGTGCCTCATGAAGGCAGGTTCCCTGTGTCTCAGCCGATGGGTTCCTGTGTCTCAGCCGAGGCAACCGGGGAGGTCTCAGCCGGCTCTTCAGGCTCAGTCCTCAGCCGGTTCCTCAGGTTTCTGCACCTTAGCGGCCGGTCCACTCCGGATCCCCGGGATCGTCCCTGTGGTTGGTGTCCTGCGGCTGGAGGAAAACGCTCTAGGCGCCGGAAAGAAATTGTCCTCCCTCATCATAAACAGCACTGACCGATACTGATAGAGTTACATACAGTGCCATCAGAAAGTATTCACACCCCTGGAATTTTTCCACATTGTTACCTGGTGAGATTAAAATGTATTTAATTGGCTATTTTTTGTCAACTGTCAACACAAAATACTCTGTAATATCAAAGTCAAAGAAAAATGCTAACATTTGTAAAAGATTATGAAAAATAAAACACGAATATACAATAACTTGATTATAAGTCTTTCTGGGTAAGTCTCTAAGAGCTTTGCCCTCCTGGATTGTACAATATTTGTACATGATTCTTTTTCAATTCTTCAAGCTCTGTCAAGTTCGTTGTTGATTACTGCTACACAACCATTTTCAAGTCTTGCCATAGATTTTCAATCAAATTTAAGTAAAAACTGTAAACAGACCACCATCTAAATATTTAATTCCACTTTGATATTATGGGGTATTGTGTGTAAGCCAGTAACACAACATCTACATGTAATCATTTTTCAATTCAAGCTGTAAGACAACATAATGTGGGAAAAGAGCAGTGTGATTTTTTTAAACCTTTATTTAACTAGGCAAGTCAGTTAATTAAGAACAAAGTCTTATTTTCAATGACAGCCTAGGAACAGTGGGTTAACTGCCTTGTTCAGGGGCAGAATGATAGATTTTCATCTTGTCAGCTCAGATTTGATCTTGCAACCTTCCAGTTACTAGTCTAACACGCTAACCCACGAGGCTAGCTGATGACCCATACACTTTCCGAAAGGTGCTAAATATGTGTCTATGTTTATCTGTGTATATTTGGGATATGAATTTCAGGTTTATTTAAATACATATAAGAAATACTTTGGTTAATAACAAAATGATTCAATAAAATAATGAGCAATCATTACAATCACTATTTCCATACTATGCAGCTGATTTATTGTTCATTCTAAGAGGGTGTTTGCTAAAACTTTCTATACAGCTTGAGACTGAAACAAAGCAGCCAAATTCTGCTCCTCTGTGATCCTTTACCATAAGCTATCACAAAGCATGATGCAAAATTCTATTGAACACCACTGCTTGCTGTTCACTCTAAAACATCAGGCTTTATACTTTCTGTTTGTGTTATTACCTGACTGAGTATGAATGTCATTTCCATACATTTCACCACCAAACAGCAGCCTCCATTAAATGAATAAAGAAATACATTTACAGATTGCCTGTGTGTGAGCAACATGTTCAGTCATTATCAAGCGGCCGTGGATAGATGCTGTGAGATTGGTTTTGTGATCAAATCCAATCTGTGGGATTAGTCCATATCAAATGAATTGAATGCCAACAAGATACCGCCACGCAACCACATATTACGGAGAACCAATAGTCTCACACAGTACAGCACAGATACAACTCTGATACCCCCATAAAGAAAACATAAATGTTTTACCGTCACAGAGCCCATATGACTAATATCTTTATAATCCCGAGAGAGGAAGAGAGAGCATGATGTTGGTTGGTTGTGGGAATGTGGGAACTAAAATCCTAGACATTGTAACAGCAGATGGCTCAGGTACATCAAATCAAGCTGAATTTATATAACACATTATATAGCACATGTCAGACATGAATGCAACACAATGCGCTTCACAGGAAAAAACAAATATACAATGAAAATAAAAAAGGAAATATTTACTACACAAGAAACATAAGATTGACAAAAGATTGACAAATGAAAACTGAAAGAAAAAAAATGACCCTAAGGAAAAGCAAAGCTAAAAAGGTGTTTTAAGATCTCTTTTAAATGTCCACAGTTTCGGCCCCCGTCAGGTTCTCTGTCAGGCTATTCCAGAGGCTGGGGGCATAGTATCTAAAAACTGCCTCTCCAGGCTTGTTGGTTCTCGGTTTTGGCATAGTTAAAAGGCCAGTACCAGAGGACCTAAAGGCCCTACTGGGTACATAACTTAAAACCATGTCTGATATGTATTGGGGTGCGCAATTGTGGATTGGTTTGAAAACCAATAGAAGAATCTTAAAATTAATTCTAAAACTCTTAAACCTTAAAACTGATCTATGTGTACTCTCCGTCTGATCTTGGTCAGTACCCGTGCTGCAGAATTCTGTATGTTTTGCAGTTGACCAATATCTTTCTTGGGGAGAAAAGTTCTCTTTACATAATCAAGTCCAGATCTCTTTCTTGTGTCCTTCTACACGCTTCTCTGGCAAGGCTCTGCTGTATACCAATGGCCCACTTTCAAACCAAACAAAGACCCAGCCAGAACTCTCCTACTCTTCTCTCTACAAGACTTCAGAGGTACATCACTGCTAAGGGAATAGGAGGGGATGAAATAGAGATGAGAGAGGGAGAGAGAGAGAGAGAGAGAGAGAGAGAAAGAGAGAGAGAGAGAGAGAATTGGAATTGGTTATGTTGATTAGAATTGTGAGCTGCAGAGGAGGAGGGGGGCTTATGTAAGAAAGTTATGTAAACAAAGTGATTAAGGGAAGATCAAGTCTTTTTTATGTCAATAAACACCCTTTTCCATATCACCCCACTCTCCACTTTGCAATCTGAAAATGGTTATCTCATATCTGCTTGTTTAGAGTGGTCTTCTCAGAGGAGGACATTGTAAATGAATATTGCCTGTTTCACACAATAGATTTTCTGTCATAAATGGACAACAACATTTCAACCAGCCACTTCCCTACCATCACAATTCCCTTACTGCTCTTATTAATTAATTTATTTTTCCCCTGAAATGCATAGCCTACAAAAAAAGCTATTTTCTGCCCTCAATTGTGGGGGGAACAGAGGCTTGTAGCATGGATGATTGACACTTTGAGCACTGTTATTTGTCAAGTGTCAGCTTTTCAGGGTTGC
>NC_088241.1:49500422-49530422 GCF_036934945.1 Oncorhynchus masou masou | reverse complement strand
AGGGTGAAGGAGTCCTTGAGGGCGGAGGTGAGAAGATTTGCCCTGGCAGCACACGGGGCAGGCATTGACGAAAGTGGCAACGTCTTCTCTTATGGTAGGCCACCAGAACTTACGCTGGATGAACTCCAAGGTGCGACCTACGCCCGGATGACAGGTGAGGCGAGAGGAGTGCCCCCACAGAAGGACCTGAGTCCTCACTGCCTTGGGGACAAACAACCGATTGGCAGGGCCTCCTTTAGGGTCCGGTTCGCTAGCTTGAGCACGTCTCACGGTATCCTCAACTTGCCACGAGATCGGAGCCACAATCTTAGCAGCAGGAAGGACAGGCATGGCCGTGTCATCTCGAATGGCAGGAGCGTAGACTCGGGACAGGGCATCCGGTTTGAGATTCTTCGACCCGGGCCGATAGGTGAGGATAAACTGGAATCGATTGAAGAAAAGAGACCATCTAGCTTGTCTAGAGTTCAATCGCTTCGCCTGCTGGATATACTCCAGATTTTTGTGGTCCGTAAGCACTTGAAACGGGTGAGAAGCCCCTCGAGCCAGTGTCTCCATTCCTTCAATGCCATCTTAACCGCTAGGAGTTCACGATCCCCCACATCGTAGTTCCTCTCAGTCGGGGTAAGCCGGTGTGAGAAGAAAGCGCACGGATGAAGCTTCTTGTCTTCACCCTCTGAGACAGGACAGCTCCAACACCAACCTCTGATGCGTCTACCTCCACCACAAATGGTTCATCCGTAGTCGGTAGTATCAGGATGGGAGCAGAGAGGACGCGCTGCTTGAGTCCTTGGAAGGCCGTCTCAGCTTCTCTTCCCCACACAAACCTTGCATTGCCACCTTTGGTTAAAGCTGAGAGAGGAGCTGCCACCAAACTGAAGTTCTTGATGAACTTGCGGTAAAAGTTTGTGAAGCCCAGGAAACGCTGAACATCCTTAACGGATTTGGGGGTGGGCCAATCCGCTACCGCCCCTACCTTCCTAGGGTCCATTTGGACTCGACCGGGTTCCACTACAAATCCCAGGAATTGTACTCGGGATGAATGGAATTCACATTTTTCCGGCTTAACGTACAGATGGCTGTCCAGGAGGCGTTTGAGTACTTGTCTGACATGCTTAGTGTGTTCTTGAAGGGAGCTCGAAAAGATGAGGATGTCATCCAAGTAAACGAACACAAATATGTTAAGCATATCCCTAAGCACATCGTTTATGAGCGCTTGGAACACCGCTGGGGCGTTGGTCAGGCCGAAGGGCATCACCAAGTATTCATAGTGACCAGTAGGCGTGTTGAAAGCGGTCTTCCACTCGTCACCAGGTCTGATCCGCACAAGATGGTATGCGTTCCGCAGGTCAAGCTTAGTGAAAACAACTGCTTCCTGGAGCAGCTCGAAGGCTGTGGCCATAAGGGGTAGCGGGTAACGGTTACGGACGGTTATGTCATTGAGTCCCCGGTAGTCGATGCAAGGACGTAATCCACCATCTTTCTTGGCCACAAAGAAAAACCCTGCTCCCGCCGGGGAGGTTGATGGACGCATGAGGCCTGCTTCCAAAGAGTCCTTGATGTAGGTATCCATAGCAGCTCGTTCGGGTGGAGATAGGGAAAAGATCCGACCCCTGGGGGGGCAAGTGCCCGGAAACAGGTCGATGGGGCAATCGTAAGATCTATGGGGTGGTAGCATGGTGGCCCTCTGTTTGCTAAACACCAGTTTGAGGTCATGGTAACACTCGGGAACTCGGGTCAGGTCGATGGATTCTAAAGACTCGGGAGTAGAACTCGAGGAATTCTGGAAAATACAAGTAGCTTGGCACGTAGGACCCCACTGCTTGATAGTGCCCACAGACCAGTCGATGTGAGGGTTATGGCTGTGAAGCCAGGGGTATCCAAGGACGAGAGGGAACTCGGAACAGGAGATCAAATGAAAGTTCATCAATTCCTGGTGTTGTGAAACTGAAAGTCTCAAGGAGGTAGTGACATGAGTGACAAGTCCAGATCCCAAAGGGCTTCCATCCAATGTAGTAACCCTCATGGGGTCACTTAGAGGTTCAGAGGGAACGCCATTCTCCTTCGCCCAGACACCATCCATGAAGTTACCTGCGGCTCCAGAGTCTACCAAGGCTTGAAGGTGAAGCTTGTGGTTGTCCCAGGAGAGGGTGACTGGAATGAGCAGACGGGAGTTGGACGGATGGGAGGAGGTTATGTTTCCCGTTACAGTTCCCCCCGGTCTGTACGGGACAGAGCGTTTCCCTGGAGCCCGGGACACGTGGAACGGAAATGGCCCGATTTGCCGCAATATAGACAGCGTCGCTCCCTCATCCGGCGGTCTCTCTCAGCCTGGGAGATGCGTCCAATCTGCATGGGTTCCGGTGGAGCCAGCGATGATAAAGGTGGGGACTCGGAGCTGGGACTGATAGGGGCTAGAGGTCTACGGTTGAGTTCTCTCTCTCAGACGCTGGTCAATGCGTGAGGCCAACTTGATCAGGGACTCGAGATTGTCCGGTGGTTCCCGAGTGGCCAGTTCATCTTGGATAGTGTCGGAAAGGCCTTTCAGAAAGCACACCGTGAGCGCCTCGTTGTTCCAGCCACTCGCTGCTGCCACCGTGCGGAACTGGATGGCATAGTCCGTCACGCTGCGCCAACCTTGATGGAGAGTCAGGAGCTGTTTGGCTGAGTCAGAACCACTGCTTGGGCCTTGAAACACTCGTTTGAATTCCTCAGCAAAGGCAGAGTAGCTGGCACAGCAGGAACTATGGGCATCCCACACAGCAGTAGCCCAGGCCAGGGCTTTTTCCGACAGCAGGGTAATGATATATGCGATCTTAGACCGGTCGGTGGGAAACGACGAGGGTTGCAGCTCAAAGGAGAGAGAACATTGAGTGAGAAAGCCTTTACAAGCACTTGGATCACCTGAGAACCGTTGGGGAGGTGGAAGACGAGGTTCAGCCAGGGGGTTAACTGCCATGGGTACGTGAACCTGAGGTACTGGGACGGAAACTGTTGCCGGGGTAAGTCGATCAGATATTTGCTTAATGGAAGTCAGCATCTCCGACAGAAGATGAGAATGTCTAGCCATTAAGGCCTCTTGCTGAACCAGGGCGGCTTCGTGGCGTTGGACAGTCTCCTGGTGGTGGGACAGTGTGGCAAAAAGGTCCTGGGAACTGGCTGCCTCTGGGTTCATTTTTGGCTCTGTGTTTCTGTCAGGACCCGGTTTCGAACCTGGGTCTCCGGAGTGAGAAACAGTCACTTAACCAACTGAGCCACGAATAGACAGCAGAACCCAGAAGATGAGGCAGACACAGCAGTACTTAAGACGGTGTATTTAATAAAGAAAAAATCCTAAAATACAAAAAATGGCAAATCCAAAAAGTGGTAGGAAAAACACAAAAAGACCTCAAAAGAAACTCACCAAAAATAAACAAAAACAAAAAACAGAATACCACAAGAACTTCACCCGGAATCGACAAGAGCACACAGAACACTAGGGCAGGGTGCTAACATACAAACACAGAGCACAGAACTGAGGGAAACAAAGGGTTTAAATACAATCAGGGGAAACGAGACACAGGTGCAAATAATAATGGGGATCAAGGGAAAAACATAGGGGCAAAAAGCACAATGGGGACATCTACTGACCAAAACCCGGAACAACCCTGGCCAAATCCTGACAATTTTTAGTTAACATTTACATTTAAGTCATTTAGCAGACGCTCTTATCCAGAGCGACTTACAAATTGGGCCAGCCAGCTAACTTTGATAAACAACATTTGATTTTCTGGCTCATTAAAAAAGCTGAACTTAGGTATGTGTTTTTGGTTGTGGAGTCAAGCTTCTTTTCCCAAAAATAATTCAGTTATTTCAGAATATTTAAGCAAATTAGCTGGCTAACACATTGGTCCTGCTTTGTAGTATACCACTCAGGTCTGTATGCGTTTTAGCCAACCAGTCTGGCATTGTTATTGCTATTCAATGTAGACAAGACAACGAGCCAAGACTCGGCCAAAATATATACAGATCTGGGACCAGGCTACCACAATCCTCACTGGCCTAAACCAGTGAGACAAGCAACTCAATGAGAAATCAGTGCAGTACATCAGCCAGCCAATCGGAGCACAAGTTTGCAGAGAAGAGACCAATTCGGTTCACAGTAGTAGTAGTATTGTCCAGATCTGTGAAGGTTCATCTATCACTAAAATAATTCCATATAAGTCAATCATTTTGTTCTACTTGTGTCATTAACATTAGGGTAATGAGTTAATGTATCCTTTATTTAGCAAGCCAGTTAAGAACAAGTTCTTATTTACAATGACAGCCTACCAGGGAACAGTGGGTTAATTGCCTTGTTCAGGGGCAGAATAACAGATGTTTACCTTGTCAGCTCAGGGATTCGATCCAGCGACCTTTCGGTTAGGCTACCTGCCGCCCCAATTCTACAGCCTGAATTCTACAGTTTCCTCTGTGACCATTGACCCCTGATATGGATAAGAGTGCCTGTTAAATGACCTACTGTAAATGTGAACTATTAATGGAAAAATGGAAACGAGAAGGAAATTAAAGCGTTTAAGAGGTAATGGGACATAATAAGTGGACACTCCCTGGTATAGTGAAGGTCTGTGTTTCCCTACAGCTATGCTGCAAAACAGAAAGTTAGTATTACACTGAACTGACTGACTAAACACTTTGAGTGTGTGTGTGTGTGTGTGTGTGTGTGTGTGTGTGTGTGTGTGTGTGTGTGTGTGTGTGTGTGTGTGTGTGTGTGTGTGTGTGTGTGTGTGTGTGTGTGTGTGTGTGTGTGTGTGTGTGTGTCAGGGTGGGGTATCAGGCAGTTAATCTCTGTTGTTGTATATGACTGAGCGTCTCTTGAAACCACAGGAAATTATACCCATCTACCAATAGGTGCCCTTCTTTATGAGGTGTTGGAAAACCTGTCTGGTCAATGTTGTTGAATCTGTGTTTGAAATTCCCTGCTCGACTGAGGAACCTTACAGATAGTTGTATGTGTGGGGTACAGAGATGAGGTAGTCATTCAAGAAAGAATATAAAAACTATTATTGCACACAGAGTGAGTCAATGCAGAGTGAGTCCAAAACTCCTGAACTTATTTAGGCGTGCCATAACAAAGGGGTTGAATACTTATTGACTGAGCTTTTCATTTATCATTCATTTGTAAACATTTCAAAAGACATCATTCCGCTTTGACATTATGGGGTATTGTGTGTAGGCAGTGACAACAAATCTCAATTGAATCCATTTCAAGTTCAGGCTACAACACAACAAAATGTGGATAAAGTCGAGCGGTGTGAAAACTTTCTGAAGGCACTCATTGGCACTGAGTGTACAAAACATTAAGAATACCTGCTCTTTCCTTGACATAGACTGACCAGGAGATAGCAATGATCTCTTATTGATGTGACTTTTTAAGACCAATTTAGTCAGTCTAGATGAAGGGAAGGAGACCGGTTAACGAAGGGTTTTTAAGCCTTGAACAGTGGATACATGGATTGTGTATGAGTCCCATTCAGAGGATGGGAACTTCAAGGAACTTCAACATTGCTGGTTTTTTTACGCTCAACAGTTTCCTGTGTGTGTCAAGAATGGTCCACCACCCAAAGGACATCCAGCCAACTTGACACAACTGTGGGAAGCATTGGAGTCAACATGGGCCAGCATCACTGTGGAATGATTTTGACACCTTGTAGAGTCCAGGCCCCAGCTGTTTTAAGAGCAAAGGGGGGTGCAACTCAATATTAGGAAGGAGCTCCTAATGTTTTGTACACTCATATATATATATATATATATATATATATATATTGTGCGCGTGTGTGTGTGTACTGTGTAAAGCCACTGAGTCATGAGCTGATGAATTTCACACCTGCCTGCTGCGCCTCCATAGCAACCGTCACCCCAGCCACAAACATGAGCAGTTATTTCTGCAATCACAGCTTCTATTTCACTCAAGTGTCTGAGTCTCTTTGCTCGTCTATGTGCTTGCTTGCATTCATTCATGCATGCATGTCAGTAATAGGGGCGATTTTAGCATCTTGGTGGGGGCAAACAATAAAATAAATAATTATGCATGCCAGCAAAGCCGCTACGCTACGCTACGCAACACAACACTAAACAATACATTAATTGCACTATAACAGAGACAAACAGTGCCCACAAACTGTTCGGGCCGACATAAAGCTGTCCCTACTGCAGAATCCCAACAGCAGCCCCAACACCTTACCACTGCCTACAGCGCACCTGGCTATCAGCGGAGCCTTGTCTGGCAGCGAAACAGTTCATTCAGACTCATTTACTGCCTTTTTCAGAAACATAGCTGATCTGGCTGACATAAACAAATGTGATTTCTACTCAGATGCACAAACTATGGCATAAGGGAACGACAAGCACATAAGAGGCAATCTGTAATTTCTATTAAGACATTAATGAGCGAGCTAGGACGGATTTTGTCAATATAACTATTTGTTCAGCATTTGTTCATTTATGCAGCAGCATACAATACATTTTTGGACCTTGTTCATGCTGTGCTCACTTCGTCCCAAACCACTCATTGTTGAATTTGCTATTTCCAACTTGTGTAATGTTTGTATACATTGGCCGATGAGCACCGATAAGTTTTATCTTTAATTTCTCTTCATATGGCAAGGATTGAAAAGGATTTGCCAGTAGATTGTCAACTTCACTCACGATGATGACTGCTAGCCAAGATTTTTAATGTATGATATTGACATGATCAGTCCAATCAAAGCTACTGTACATATAACGTGATTTGACATCATTTTATCTGTGGCCAATGACCTTGAGCCTTCTTGAATGGGCATTTTAATGTATCTCTATGTCAGCACACGAAGGGCTAGAATCTTTGTGGTGACTTTGTTTCCCCATGAGTGACAGAACACTGAGCCAATCACGATGCAACGCTCCGTATTTTCTGCTGGCTTACCCAACCACCACAGAAAGCACTGAGCTGGGCTGAAACACCTGCATTTTGAAGATGGCTTACTTAAGATGGCTTACATCTTTGAAATGCAAGAGAAATGCCATAATGTGTGTGTGCACAAAGTTTTAGACTGATTCAATGAACAATTGTATTTCTGTTCAAAATGTTGTGTCAAGACTGCCCAAATGTGCCTAATTGGTTTATTAATAACTTTTCAAGTTCATAACTGTGCACTTTCCTCAAACAATAGCATGGTATTCTTTCACTGTAATAACTACTGTAAATTGGACAGTGCAGTTAGAGTAACAAGAATTTAAGCTTTCTGACAGTATTAGATATGTCTATGTCCTGTGAAATGTTCTTGTTACTTACAACCTCATGCTAATCGCATTAGCCTACATTAGCTCAACCGTCCCATAGGTGAGACACCAATCTGTAGAGATCCTTAAGAGGTTTTAAGAAAACAAAAAAGAGACCATGTTTGTATGCGGCTTTATTAACTCAATTATATCTATTTTTTTATTGTTTGCAAACTGATGTGACACATATTAATGCAAAAATAACCTGCAAAACAAGCCTCCCCCCACCCAATTTTTTTAAATAATAATATTTGTGTGGCTCAAATTTGTGGCTCAAAACAGACCCTGATTCAGATCCTACCCATACTAGATTATGGAGACGTAATTTATAGATCAGCAGGTAAGGGTGCTCTCGTGTGGCTAGATGTTCTTTACCATTCGGCCATCAGATTTGCCACCAATGCACCTTATAGGACACATCACTGTACTCTATACTCCTCTGTAAACTGGTCATCTCTGTATACCTGTCGCAAGACCCACTGGTTGATGCTTATTTATAAAACCCTCTTAGGCCTTACTCCCCCCTATCTGAGATATCTCCTGCAGCCCTCATCCTATACATACAACACCCGTTCTGTCAGTCACATTCTGTTAAAGGTCCCCAAAGCACACACATCCCTGGGTCGCTCCTCTTTTCAGTTCGCTGCAGCTAGCGACTGGAACGAGCTACAACAAACACTCAAACTGGACAGTTTTATCTGAATCTCTTCATTCAAAGGCTCAATCATGGACACTCTTACTGACAGTTGTGGCTGCTTTGTGTGATCTATTGTTGTCTCTACATTCTTGCCCTTTTGCTGTTGTCTGTGCCCAATAATGTACCATGTTTTGTGCTGCTACCATGTTGTGTTGCTACCATGTTGTTGTCATGTTGTGTTGCTACCATGCTGTGTTGTCATGTGTTGCTGCTTTGTTATGGTGTTGTCTTAGGTCTCTCTTTATGTAGTGTTGTCTCTTGTTGTGATGTGTGTTTTGTCCTATATTTCTATTTCTATTGTATTTATTTATTATTTTAAATCCCAGGCCCCCGTCCCCACAGGAGGCCTTCTGGTAGGCCGTCATTGTAAATAATCATTTGTTCTTAACTGACTTGCCTAGTTAACTAAATAAAAAATAAAAGATGTGGGGCTCAAAACAGGCTCTGGCCCACCTGCCCTGAATGCCGGGTCGCCACTGGTCAGTAACATGAGACGTGTGTGAGTGTTTTCCATAAGCGCTGGCTGTCGGCTAAACAGCTGATAAAAGACCCATTGTCAGTCGGGCACTTTTTTCTCGTCATAAATAAACGAATCAGAAAAATCTGTATAACCTTCTCCCACTAGAATGAACGACATGCATCTTTTAGCGATCTATTGATAGGACAGGCGCCTGTCAATCACAAAGCGAGCATTGACAGGGAAAGACTGCTGGTTTGTCAGTCTGCTGTCTGTCCCGGCCCTCGGTACTTGTTATTTTTGTGCACCGTGGTTGGCTGCAGTCAAATTTAAATCCACTTAATTATTATTTTGTGTCACATTCAGTTAGACTAATTTATTTTGCATGTTTCATATGGCTATACACTATAGCCAGCAATGGAGTCGAGGTGCATATTTACTGTGCTTTGACATCCGAACAGCAAGTGTTGACAAATTTATAGAACTAGTGAAAAATGTCGTACTGACTAAATAAATGAAATCTCCTCTATCCCTTTTCTATTCATAAATCATACAACTTAGTTATATATCCATGGTATCTCCTCTGGACAATGAATTTACTGACGAGATTAGTAATCTACTGCCTTCCCCAAAGTCCCACCTACAGTGATTGATTGACAGGTCTGAAACCCTAACAACTCTGTGACTCACAAACATCCTGCCCCCTCCCCTGACAATCCCACCCTCAGTGATTGATTGACAGGCCAAACTGTTAAAGGAATAGTTCACCCAAATTACAAAACCATGAACGGTGTGGTTTGAACCCTGAATGCTGATTGGCAGACAGCAGTGGGATATCAGACCGTATACCACGGGTATGACAAAACATTTGTTTTTACTGCTCTAATTACGTTGGTAACCAGTTTACAATACTGTAGCAATAAGGCATCTCGGGACGTTGTGTTGTGTTATATTTCCAATATACCACAGCTAAGGGCTGTATCCAGGCACTCCGCATTGTGTCGTACTTAAGAAAAATACTCAGCCGTGCTATATTGGCCATATACTACACCCCCTTAGGCTTTATTTCTTAATAACACATTGGTTTCCTTACCATAAGTGTCTACAGCAGCAGAGACAATAAAATACATAATTTGAAGAGCAAACATCATTGTGGCAATTCATATCTTGCAGCAAAACTGTACATGTGACTTTAATCTCGATAGAGGACAGGTTTAATGTTTTCAAAAAGTTGTCTCACTAGCCTAGACCTAGACAATATCCAAAACAACCAATAGCACACTGAATTAATACATTTTCAATCATTTTAATTGTAAAGTAATGTCTTTCTGCTCAATACCACAACTCATTTTACCAATCTGGGAGGTCAATGTGTTAAAGTTTTCAATAATTTAGCTGTGTATTTTGGATAGAATCAAGGCGTTAGAGTATAGCAGAGGCCACCAAAATATAGTTCATTCTCATGGGGATATCTGGGGCCCCAATCAAACCTGTTTTACTGCAATATCCTTCTCTTTAAGTATCTCGTGCCAATTAAGATGTTCTGTTCAAATTCAACCATGCACAGCCAGACAGCTGCTCCTTATATCACAGATTCTATCACTACCCCCCTCCTCCTTACCCCAGACCTTGCCTATAAGAACTGAAAGGGTACAGATCTGTTCCCCTCCCAGAATCCAGTGAAGCGGTACTGTGTTGGGCCGAGATGGGAACTTGGTGCCATCCCCAGATTTAGTGCTAAGAACAACAGATGTCTTTTGTTTTCAGGGCTCCAGTGCCAGTTCGTGCCTTGGCTTGGTTTCACTGTGGAGTTGGTAGAGTTAGGAAGACACACCTGAATGCAGCCCTGTCGGTCTGTTTCTGTGTGTTTGTGTGGGCCCATGTGCGTGGTTGTCGGTCTGTTTCTGTGTGTTTGTGTGGGCCCATGTGCGTGGTTGTCGGTCTGTTTCTGTGTGTTTGTGTGGGCCCATGTGCGTGTTTGTCGGTCTGTTTCTGTGTGTTTGTGTGGGCCCATGTGCGTGGTTGTCGGTCTGTTTCTGTGTGTTTGTGTGGGCCCATGTGCGTGGTTGTCGGTCTGTTTCTGTGTGTTTGTGTGGGCCCATGTGCGTGGTTGTCGGTCTGTTTCTGTGTGTTTGTGTGGGCCCATGTGCGTGGTTGTCGGTCTGTTTCTGTGTGTTTGTGTGGGCCCATGTGCGTGTTTGTCGGTCTGTTTCTGTGTGTTTGTGTGGGCCCATGTGCGTGGTTGTCGGTCTGTTTCTGTGTGTTTGTGTGGGCCCATGTGCGTGTTTGTCGGTCTGTTTCTGTGTGTTTGTGTGGGCCCATGTGCGTGTTTGTCGGTCTGTTTCTGTGTGTTTGTGTGGGCCCATGTGCGTGGTTGTCGGTCTGTTTCTGTGTGTTTGTGTGGGCCCATGTGCGTGTTTGTCGGTCTGTTTCTGTGTGTTTGTGTGGGCCCATGTGCGTGTTTGTCGGTCTGTTTCTGTGTGTTTGTGTGGGCCCATGTGCGTGGTTGTCTGTCTGTTTCTGTGTGTTTGTGTGGGCCCATGTGCGTGGTTGTCGGTCTGTTTCTGTGTGTTTGTGTGGGCCCATGTGCGTGGTTGTCGGTCTGTTTCTGTGTGTTTGTGTGGGCCCATGTGCGTGTTTGTCGGTCTGTTTCTGTGTGTTTGTGTGGGCCCATGTGCGTGGTTGTCTGTCTGTGTGTGCCAGTGCAACTTTGTCTGCATGCCTCAACAGCTCTCCTATTGTTGGCATAGCCCCAGCACCACACCTGGTTTACATAACTATCTACAGTACGTTCCAATGGAAGGTCCCGTGGCCTCCCACTCAGCCATTACAACATACAGGCAGACGTTTTTCCCCCTCCCATTTCATAATAAATGAAAGATGATCATGGACCTAGAAGATCCTCATGGCATGAGTGCTTTTGTCCTCTGCTTCACTGTTGTGCTTGAATGCAACATTTTAGCTGTGTAACTTGCATTAAAGTTGTGTAATTTGCATCAATGATGAACTGTTTTTAAGACTCGACAACACCGTTTGTGACAACTTCAGTTGTTTCTAATCTTCAATTGTATCTTTAACTTGTGACACTTTATTTTGAATATTTTGTGTGTATTCTGTATTTTCCTGTATTGTTTTATGGACACGCTGCTATTTCCCTGTTTTACCTTTTTGCCAGGTCGCCCTCGCAAAATAGGTTTTGAACCTCAATGGGTTTTGCCTGGTTAAATAAAGGTTCAATTAAAAACAATTAAAAACTAGATTGACATGTCTAGACACATTCTAGAATCTAGTTATTCACATTCTGCAGTTAGGTAGCCTTGATTCTTCATCGTTCTCCGGTAGATGGACTATCTGACTTGTGGACGTCTGGTGACCTCTCTGACGCCGCCTCTCAACCCCTCAGTACACAACAGCACTTGGGTCATGACCTTGGGTCAGGGCCATTGGGAGCCGTGAGTGAGGTGATGAGGTTAGGATTTTCTTTCTGTCTCTTTCTCTCGCTCTCTCTATCTCTCTTTCCATCTCTATTTCTCTTTCTCTCTTGGCATTGCTATGCACTGATCTTAGGTAAGTTTTAATTGAAACATTATAGTGGTTAAGGGCATGACTGGTGTATAGTTAATCTGAGATCGGTGCTTAAGGCCTCTGGTGTTCTCTAAGGTCAGTACTAGGCTGGTGTGAGGTGACAGAGGAGATTGACACCGTGTGATCTGGGACCTCGCTCTCTCACACTTTCTGGGTCCTGGAGGATTACGCTGTATTGACTGACGGTTCTGTTGACATGCAGGTCTGTTGGGCTCAATCCTCTACTGCCAAGCAGCTCATTATGGGCTCTCAGCCCTACAGACTGGGTGTCGGGAAAATAAACTGGGAGGCCTCTCTCTCCAGGCTCTCTCTCCAGGCCTCTCTCTCCAGGCCTCTCTCTCCAGGCCTCTCTCTCCAGGCCTCTCTCTCCAGGCCTCTCTCTCCAGGCCTCTCTCTCCAGGCCTCTCTCTCCAGGCTCTCTCTCTCCAGGCCTCTCTCTCCAGGCTCTCTCTCTCCAGGCTCTCTCTCCAGGCCTCTCTCTCCAGGCTCTCTCTCCAGGCCTCTCCAGGCTCTCTCTCCAGGCTCTCTCTCTCCAGGCTCTCTCTCTCCAGGCTCTCTCTCTCCAGGCTCTCTCTCCAGGCCTCTCCAGGCTCTCTCTCTCCAGGCTCTCTCTCTCCAGGCTCTCTCTCCAGGCCTCTCTCTCCAGGCCTCTCTCTCCAGGCTCTCTCTCCAGGCCTCTCTCTCCAGGCTCTCTCTCCAGGCCTCTCCAGGCTCTCTCTCCAGGCTCTCTCTCCCCCTCTCTCTCCAGGCTCTCTCTCCAGGCCTCTCTCTCCAGGCTCTCTCTCCAGGCCTCTCCAGGCTCTCTCTCCAGGCTCTCTCTCCCCCTCTCTCTCCAGGCTCTCTCTCCAGGCCTCTCTCTCAGGCTCTCTCTCCAGGCTCTCTCTCCCCTCTCTCTCCAGGCTCTCTCTCCAGGCTCTCTCTCCAGGCTCTCTCTCCCCCTCTCTCTCCAGGCCTCTCTCTCAGGCTCTCTCCAGGCTCTCTCTCCAGGCCTCTCTCTCCAGGCCTCTCTCTCCAGGCTCTCTCTCCAGGCTCTGTCTCCAGGCCTCTCTCTCCAGGCCTCTCTCTCCAGGCCTCTCTCCAGGCCTCTCTCTCCAGGCTCTCTCTCTCCAGGCCTCTCTCTCCAGGCTCTCTCTCCCAGGCTCTCTCTCCAGGCCTCTCTCCAGGCTCTCTCTCCAGGCCTCTCCAGGCTCTCTCTCTCCAGGCTCTCTCTCTCCAGGCTCTCTCTCTCCAGGCTCTCTCTCTCCAGGCTCTCTCTCCAGGCCTCTCCAGGCTCTCTCTCTCCAGGCTCTCTCTCTCAGGCTCTCTCTCCAGGCCTCTCTCTCCAGGCCTCTCTCTCCAGGCTCTCTCTCCAGGCCTCTCTCTCCAGGCTCTCTCTCCAGGCCTCTCCAGGCTCTCTCTCCAGGCTCTCTCTCCCCCTCTCTCTCCAGGCTCTCTCTCCAGGCCTCTCTCTCCAGGCTCTCTCTCCAGGCCTCTCCAGGCTCTCTCTCCAGGCTCTCTCTCCCCCTCTCTCTCCAGGCTCTCTCTCCAGGCCTCTCTCTCCAGGCTCTCTCTCCAGGCTCTCTCTCCCCCTCTCTCTCCAGGCTCTCTCTCCAGGCTCTCTCTCCAGGCTCTCTCTCCCCCTCTCTCTCCAGGCCTCTCTCTCCAGGCTCTCTCTCCAGGCTCTCTCCAGGCCTCTCTCTCCAGGCCTCTCTCTCCAGGCTCTCTCTCCAGGCTCTGTCTCCAGGCCTCTCTCTCCAGGCTCTCTCTCCCCCTCTCTCTCCAGGCCTCTCTCTCCAGGCTCTCTCTCCCCCTCTCTCTCCCCTCTCTCCAGGCCTCTCTCGCCAGGCTCTCTCTCCCCCTCCCTCTCCAGGCCTCTCTCTCCAGGTCTCTCTCTCTCTCTCTCTCTCTCTCTGTCTCCCTCCCTCTCCAGGCCTGTCTCTCTCTCTCCCTCTCCAGGCCTCTCTCCCCCTCCCTCTCCCTCTCTCTCCATCCCTCTCCCTTTCTCTCCCTCTTTCTCCAGACACGCACAGAGCTTACACACAGAGATGCAGGTCACAGAATAACAGGGTTACAGATTGCTGTTGAACATGTTGTTGGCCTTCGTGTGTTATGAGTATTCCGCCAGCTCCTGTTGCATGTTTGTCCATTTCCTTCACTTAGACAACAAGGATTTTGTATCACTAAGGTCAACTTGACATACAGCACAACATGACACAATACCCCTGTGGAGCGAATGTTTTGGGTTAAAGGGAGAGTCGGCCTAATGCTCATAACTGTACACTCTCACTTCCTTCCAAATACATGGACCCATCAACTATCCCTTTAATGAAAGAGACAGGAGAGCGAAGAGAAAGTGGAGTTAATTGCTGGGATCACTCAGCTCTTTCAGACTGTTTGTATAAAAGGCTGAGGACTGTCTGATATCCTTAGACGCCGTCTATCTCTTCACTCTCTGTGGCATGAAGAGAAATCTGGGCCGGAGCAGTAAGCCCTTAAGCCTTCTTAGATAGTCAACTCTCATTAATTAGAGAAGGAGAAAGAAATCACACCAACCGGACTGGACAGTGTGAATGGATGGGACGGCAGTAACTCACTCAGACAATGGCTGGACTGGGATTACCCCCGGTCTCGCCCCCTGGTGGATACATATTTACTTTGTGTTTTTATTTAACCTTTATTTAGCTGGTGTGTGTGTGTGTGTGTGTGTGTGTGTGTGTGTGTGTGTGTGTGTGTGTGTGTGTGTGTCCTGAGGTGAGACAGGAATAGGGCAGGGCCTATTGTGCTGTTGATTTTGGAGCTTCATACAGAGAGGGTGATTCATGGATTGTCATTATTGCAAACATGCCATTTTTGAACGTACAGTGTGTTTACACATGTTTGCAGAATGTAAATGTACATTGAATGAGAGGTGGTTTGAAACAGGAAGGTAAGCAGAGAGTGTATGTTTTAAAGAGAGAGAGAGAGAGAGAGAGAGAGATAGAGAGAGAGAGACAGAGAGAGAGACAGAGAGACAGAGAGAGAGACACAGAGAGAGACATAGAGAGAGACAGAGAGAGAGACAGAGAGAGAGAGCGAGAGAGAGAAAGAGAGAGCGAGAACTTGTAATATGGATGTTTAGCGTTTTCCGTGGAAATAGTTCTGTAGTTATATCTATTATTTCTCCTCTGTGACGTAGATATTTCCAAGTAGGGAAGTTCAGCAATTAGCTAACCTCAGCTGTTTACAGAATAACATGTGTTCCTCCTTTTTATGCCAGGGCTTCTAGTCAACTATTCCTTCCTGGTTCCTGACCCTGCATCTTTCTCTGATTTCCTAAATGCACTGTGTGGTATGCAGGAAGAGTTATCAGAGACTGTACAAGATCATTTTAACACTGTCACACTCTTAGCAGTATTCAGTTAATCTCCCCTTCTCACCCGTTCTTTCTGTGATTTATATCTCATTCACTGGTCTTTTCTCTCTTGTTTTCTCTCTGGACAGACCCAGGAAGCTCTTGAAGACTCGGAGGGACTCAGGAACCCAGAGGGATTAGGATTAGAGGTGGAGGACGGGGATTTGGGTGCCGGTGACTCCCAGGACTGGGGGAGGACCAGGGACGGTGGGGTTGACATTACATCGTCGGAGGAGTACTTTGACTCGCGGTCGTGGCACAGTGACACGCTGTGTGACACTCTGTCAGACCTGAGCCCGGACAGCAGCGAGGACTCTCTGTCTGCCATACTGGGGGTGGAGGACGTACGCACGGGATGGAAGAACTGCAGATACCACACCACTGGGGACTGTAGAGCCAGGCGCACAGCCGAGAGGAGCCAGGACAGCCACAGCACAGAGAACGCAGAGACTGACGTACGCGGACCCAGCAAAGAGAAACACAACCAGACCTGCACAGAGACAGCACAGAGTCAGCCTGGCAACACAGAGAAGAAGCAACACAATCACAGGACAGAAACACAGCACAGCACAGAGTTGCACAATCAGCTCAGCACAGTGATACATAAGACAGGAGTAACAATCCAGCACAACCAAGGGAAAGTCAGCACAGAGGTTCATATCACTGAAATCACAGGTAATCAGAATGCACCAACGTTAGTGCTTCACACAGAGTCACACAAACCGAATCGCTCAGACAGACACAAAATCAACATCGCACAAAACACAGAAACATTTGCACAGAGAAACAGCACAGAGGAAACTAGCAGAGAGACACGAACGCTGAGCAGCACAGAGAAACAGAGCACAGGGTTCGAAAACACAGCTTGCACAGAGAAACAGAGCACAGGCACTAAATGCACAGGGATATGGAAACAACATAGCGTAGATATACAAAGTATAGATCTGCTGTCCACTCTACACAGTGTAGAGAAAGAGAATTCACAAATACACAACAGTCACCTAGAGCAGGTAAGCCTTGCCAGCCAGGATACATCTAGAGCCTATGGAGAGGAGACAACCAATCAACACAGTTCAGAGACACACTGCATAGACACACACAACACAACAGACGCACAGTGTTTGGACATATCTGGCAAACACGTGACACTTTGCAGAGATACACCCAACACACTCAAAGCAGAGACACACTGTAGGCTCGCGCACAACAATCACAGCTCAGACATACACTTATCTGACACACAAAGTGAACTTATCCCGGAGCATCCCACAACAGACACGCACAGTACAGAAACACACACCACAGAGACAGAGAGGAGTAGAACACCCAACACAGAGACAGAGAGGAGTAGTACACCATACACAGAGACAGAGAGGTGTAGCACACCCTACACAGAGACAGAGAGGAGTAGAACACCCAACACAGACACAGAGAGGAGTAGCACACCCAACACAGAGACAGAGAGGAGTAGTACACCCAACACAGAAACAGAGAGGAGTAGTACACCATACACAGAGACAGAGAGGTGTAGCACCCCCTACACAGACACAGAGAGGAGTAGAACACCCAACACAGACACAGAGAGGAGTAGAACACCCAACACAGAGACAGAGAGGAGTAGCACACCCAACACAGAGACAGAGAGGAGTAGAACACCCAACACAAACACAGAGAGGAGTAGAACACTCAACACAGAGACAGAGAGGAGTAGTACACCATACACAGAGACAGAGAGGTGTAGCACACCCAACACAGAGACAGAGAGGAGTAGTACACCATACACAGAGACAGAGAGGTGTAGCACACCCAACACAGACACAGAGAGGAGTAGCACACCCAACACAGAGACAGAGAGGTGTAGCACACCCAACACAGAGACAGAGAGGAGTAGAACACCCAACACAGACACAGAGAGGAGTAGCACACCCTACACAGAGACAGAGAGGAGTAGTACACCCAACACAGAGACAGAGAGGAGTAGTACACCATACACAGAGACAGAGAGGTGTAGCACACCCAACACAGACACAGAGAGGAGTAGCACACCCTACACAGAGACAGAGAGGAGTAGTACACCATACACAGAGACAGAGAGGTGTAGCACACCCAACACAGAGACAGAGAGGAGTAGTACCCCCAACACAGACACAGAGAGGAGAAGCACACCCTACACAGAGACAGAGAGGTGTAGCACACCCTACACAGAGACAGAGAGGTGTAGCACACCCTACACAGAGACACACAGCCCAGTGCCACACACTTTAGAAACCACAGGGAACGTCCATTCAGCCAGTCCATGTGTGGGTATCCTCAACGGACCTGTCACAAAGACCCAGCCTCAGGCCTGCCTCGGTGCTACAAAGCTCCACATTGAGGCATGCGTATCGGGTGTCCGCTGCCAGGAAGAGCACCAGGTGTGTGTCACCAACAGGAAGTCAGCAGAGCCGACTGAACCGTCAGATACGGTGAACGGGATCTGTCCGATCATATCGTCCGTGGAGGCTGGACTTCCTTTAGAGGCGGGACTTACTGTAGGCGTGGGACTTCCTGAAGAGGCGGGACTTCCTTACTTGCTAGACGCCCGTGTGCCTATACCTGTTCCCGACCCGTATCTCTCACCGTCACAAGACAGGAAGGGGATCAACCAGTCAGAATCCCAGTTAGCCTCACCTGTCCTACCTACTGGGCTAGAGAGTGGAGGAATTACAGAGATACAACAACGACAACAACAACAAACACAGCACTCCAGTTCACAACCCCAGGAAAAGGATGCCGTTCAAACCCAGGGCCTAATCCCTGAGCTCCAGGACCAGGGGGGCTCTAGCCCAGAGTCACCCAGGGACAGTGAGCACTCGCCTGGGGAGCATGAGTGGGATGAGGCCTGGCTGAGGGAAGGCTCCACCTCTGTAGAGCTCAAGCCTGGTTTTGCTCATCCTCAGTCTGACACTGAGGGGGGCATTGAGGAATGCCTACCCTCCAACCCCTACTCCCTCCCCCACATAGACAGGCCGCTTTGCTCTGACAGCTTAGGGTCAGACGACTCAGAACATTCCCAGCTGAAGACCTCTGACAGAGAGTACAGGACAGGATCAACCCATTCCCTGTCTGTGGAAAGAGAGGAGGAGAAGGAGGAGGAGCGAGAGGAGGAGAAAGAGGAGGAGGAAGATAATCATGTTTACAGTCAGCAGGAGCAGGCAGTAGAAAGCACGCCCTGTCCTTATTCAGCACAGTCAAACACTGTTACAGCAGAACTGTCTGACCTTACAGACACTGTTACAGCAGAACTCTCTGACCGTACAGACACTGTTACAGCAGAACTCTCTGACCGTACAGACACTGTTACAGCAGAACTCTCTGACCGTACAGACACTGTTACAGCAGAACTCTCTGACCGTACAGACACTGTTACAGCAGAACTCTCTGACCGTACAGACACTGTTACAGCAGAACTCTCTGACCGTACAGACACTGTTACAGCAGAACTCTCTGACCGTACAGACACTGTTATAGCAGAACTCTCTGACCGTACAGACACTGTTACAGCAGAACTCTCTGACCGTACAGACACTGTTACAGCAGAACCCTCTGACCGTACAGACACTGTTACAGCAGAACTCTCTGACCGTACAGACACTGTTACAGCAGAACTCTGTGACCGTACAGACACTGTTACAGCAGAACTCTCTGACCGTACAGACACTGTTACAGCAGAACTCTGTGACCGTACAGACACTGTTACAGCAGAACCCTCTGACCGTACAGACACTGTTATAGCAGAACCCTCTGACCGTACAGACACTGTTACAGCAGAACTCTCTGACCGTACAGACACTGTTATAGCAGAACCCTCTGACCGTACAGACACTGTTACAGCAGAACTCTCTGACCGTACAGACACTGTTATAGCAGAACCCTCTGACCGTACAGACACTGTTACAGCAGAACCCTCTGACCGTACAGACACTGTTATAGCAGAACCCTCTGACCGTACAGACACTGTTACAGCAGAACTCTGTGACCGTACAGACACTGTTACAGCAGAACCCTCTGACCGTACAGACACTGTTACAGCAGAACCCTCTGACCGTACAGACACTGTTATAGCAGAACCCTCTGACCGTACAGACACTGTTACAGCAGAACCCTCTGACCGTACAGACACTGTTACAGCAGAACTCTCTGACCGTACAGACACTGTTACAGCAGAACTCTCTGACCGTACAGACACTGTTATAGCAGAACTCTCTGACCGTACAGACACTGTTACAGCAGAACTCTCTGACCGTACAGACACTGTTACAGCAGAACTCTGTGACCGTACAGACACTGTTACAGCAGAACTCTCTGACCGTACAGACACTGTTACAGAAGCAGAACTCTCTGACCGTACAGACACTGTTACAGAAGCAGAACTCTCTGACCATACAGACACTGTTATAGCAGAACCCTCTGACCATACAAACACTGTTATAGCAGAACTCTCTGACTCTGAACATATTGGGCTGCCAAGCACAGAGGAGACAGAGGATGCTATAGTCCCCTTCAGCCCTACAGGAGTCTTCATAGAGATCACCAGTGATCTGCTTGTTGACCTCAGCTCACATGGTGTGTCTAGTGACATAGGCCAGGGGTCAACCCAACCTACAGAGACTGAATCTCTTCAGGGAGGCAGCACAGAACCCTCTGCCTTAGATCAGAAAGCCACGCCGCTGAGGAGGATAAAGATTACAGTGGGAACAGACTCTGCTGTGTGTAACGACGAGGTCCAGAGCCAGCTGAAGGAGCTAGACATCCATCACAGCATTTCTGGGCCTGAACCCTCTCTCTGCACCGTGCCACCCTCCATCCTGCCTCTGTCCTGCCTCTCTGACTCCAACAACAACACCAAGGCCAGCGAAGGGTCGGTGTTGGGGTCTCCCTGTACAAGGAGTAAGGGGCCAGAGCAGTGGTCCTCCAAGGTAGAGGTAGCCCCCCAGAGCAGCTCAGA
The DNA here is from genome assembly GCF_036934945.1 of Oncorhynchus masou masou. Taxonomy (NCBI): domain Eukaryota; kingdom Metazoa; phylum Chordata; class Actinopteri; order Salmoniformes; family Salmonidae; genus Oncorhynchus; species Oncorhynchus masou. Next base: position 49,510,030 of record NC_088241.1, on the reverse strand, counting down.
GGAGGGTGGAGATAAAACCCATGATGAGTCCCCTTCCCTGACCGAGCCCTCCACGTTTACCTCTGACCTCCTGGGGGAGACCACAGAGACACCAGACAGCCTCCTAGAATACCCCCCTGATGACTCTGAGGAGCTCCTGTACTACCTGGCCTACAAGCACTACTGGAGCAGCGAGGACTCTGCCGTGTCCGGGTTGGAGGACGAGTGTCACTTCAGCTTGGCTGAGGTGGAGGAGCTAGAGAGGCTCCAGGGAGAGGGCCACGGAGACGTCCCTTATCAGAACAATACTGAAACTACAGGCTGGAGGAGAGATACATCTAGCCATACAGACACTGCAGGCTGTAGGAGAGATATCTCAGACCATACAGACACTACAGGCTGTAGGGGAGATACATCTAGCCATACAGACACTGCAGGCTGTAGGAGAGATATCTCAGACCATACAGACACTACAGGCTCTAGGGGAGATACATCTAGCCATACAGACACTGCAGGCTGTAGGAGAGATATATCTAACCATACAGACACTACAGGCTGTAGGAGAGATATCTCAGACCATACAGACACTACAGGCTGTAGGAGAGATATATCTAACCATACAGACACTACAGGCTGTAGGAGAGATATATCTAACCATACAGACACTGCAGGCTGTGGGAGAGATATCTCAGACCATACAGACACTACAGGCTGTAGGAGAGATATATCTAACCATACAGACACTGCAGGCTGTGGGAGAGATATATCTAACCATACAGACACTACAGGCTGTAGGAGAGATATATCTAACCATACAGACACTACAGGCTGTAGGAGAGATATATCTAACCATACAGCCACTGCAGGCTGTGGGAGAGATATATCTAACCATACAGACACTGCAGGCTGTGGGGAGGTTGTAGAGGGGGTAGTTAATTCTAATTGTGCTGCTAACAGTCCTTCAGACCTTTCTAAACCCTTAGCTTCCTACCTGGAGACCAGAGGCCTGCTATTGGACAGCGCAGAGAAAGAGGAGGTGCAGCAGTCCAGCCCCCACCAATCCCCTAACCCTCCCTCAGAGGGAGACAGACAGGACTGTAGCAAATCACCCGGGGCTTTAGGATTAGAGGACAGTTTGTTTGCTGAGGAGTCCAGCTCGTACAGCACCTACCTCCAGACCAGCTCTCACCCTGCCCTCCTGCAGCAGGATCGTGGGGTGAGGATTGTGAGGTACCCCTACTCCGACGTCAGTCTCAACCTGCTCTCTCTCAGTAGCCTCGAGCCCATCCTAGAGGCAGACTCCGACCGCTCCCTGGACAACTCTGGGATTGTGGAGGATGTGACTGGAGTAGAGGAGGAGGGGGAGGAGGCAGAGGAGGAAGAAGGGGAGGAGGAGGAGCGAAGACAGAGTGTTAGGATGAGGCCCACTGAGAAATACAGGGACAGTGTTGTCCTGTCTGGTGACATCATCCTGTCAAACTCCACCTCCGGCCTTGAGAGCCCGTCGTTGTGTCTCCCCGAGGACTCATCCAGTATCGAGTCATCAGAGCACCAACTGGACTCGTTGACCTTTGACCCCGATGACCTCAGGGTTATGACCTTACCACACGACAGGGGCCATGCAAGCAGCGAGAGACGCTCCAGTCCAACCCCCACCTCTGTGTCCTACGACTTTGACACCACCAGCACTAACAGTGAGGAGACGGAAGAGTCCATCCTGCCTGTCTCGGGGGGGAACACCAACCTCCACAAACCCATGAAGAGCAACTCTAAAGACAGCCAGGCAGGGAGGTCCAAGAGCTCAAAGTTCTCTGTTTTTGCCAAGATGCCTTCTTTCAGGAAGGGGAAGAGTCTGAAGAATGCCAAGGAGGAGGACTTGCCCCGGGACTCACCAGACCTGGGCTTGAGCAGGGATATGGGGGGAGGACAGGTGGGACAAGGGGGAGACACCTCGGATGATGACAATGTTTTCTTGAAGGGGGACAGCCTGAGCCAGACGGTTCAGCAGCCCTTCTCCTCTGGTCTGGGTGGTCGCTACGAGACAGAGCAGGAGGATTACAGCTTCTTCCCCTCCACACCGCGCACCCGCCATGTCCGCCTGCTCTTCAGGGATGGGCCTGGGGACACCCCCCTGACCCCCCAGCCCGGAGGTCTCAGACACAACCAGACCGGGGCCCCCGAGGGCCTGCACGGCTACAAGAGGAGCAAGAGCTCTGACAGCCTCAACCTCCGCATGCGCTTCGCCCAGGCCCACAAGTCCCTGTCCAGCCTGTTTGAGTCTCGCTCCATGGACAAGGAGAACGAGGAGGAGCAGGTGAACATTGAGACTGGTAGCGAAGGGGAGGTGGGGCGAGCCAAACAGTCCTGGAGGAGGCTAAAGAGAGAGAGGGCCAAGGAGGCAGAGCTGCTGAGGAGGACCCTGTCTGTCCCGGTCGGGGACGGGGTCAAGGGAGGGGACGGTGAGGATGGGGGTGTGAGGACGCCCAGACAGACCCACAGTGACTATGCGTCCCGCTCTGCCTCAGTGCTCAGTGTCCCTGCGTCCCCCTCCTCTCTCAGAGCCCTGTGTCTCACCGACCCCCTCACTAAGAGGGGCTTCCAGGACAGTCACAGCGTGGCCGGGGAGAACACCCCACTGGGCTGCAAGTCAGAGGGCCAGAGGAGGAAAGGGAAAGTCCCACCCAACGGCCTGTCAATCAACTTCTCTGACTCTGGACCGCACTCCTCGGACGACTCTGAAGCCCCACCCACAAACGACTCCAGCCCCCTGTCGCCCATGAGCCCCGCCTCCCTGGCCACCCTAGCCAATCAGCTGTCTTGGTCCAGCTCCAGGTCCCCAGGAGGAGCCTATGAGAGCACAGCGTCTAGCATGGCAGCAACACCAGACACCCCAGTGAGACCCATGAGCCCCAAACCCCACAGCCCTAGACCGGCTGCCCAGCACAGGCCCTTCCGCTACCCCCAATCTGCCTCAGCCCGGGCCTCAGCCCTGTCCTTGCTCCTCATGGCTCAGTCAGCCAGTGTAGAGGGCTTGTCTGACCCACCAGAGAAGCCCAAGACCCTGAAGCCCAGAGCGGGGCCGCTAGGCTCCTCCTCCCTCAGTCCATTGGAGGACAGTAGAGTGGACAGCCAATCACAGATCAGCCTGCTTACACCTATGTCCATCAACCAGTTTGAGGTAAGACACAGCTATATGATAGCAAAGCTAATAATGCCTCATTGTTATCATTCGTCTGAAGAATTTCATGTGTTAATTAAACAGCCCCAAAAATGTAATCTATTGAACAGAAATAAACAATTTTCTCAGCTAGCCATCCATACTGTGTGTGATGACGCTCACCCAGGGCCAATCCATCTTTGATTGACAAGAGTAGGTTGTGTGAGAGAACAGTCTTCACTAGGGTCTGCTGTTCCAACGTTTTATCCCCATTGTGATATAATGGCCTGACTGTTTGTCTGTTTAACATCATGATAAAGCAGCCTTGTTTACCAATCTATCAAGATGTAGAGGGGAGGCCAGGCAGGGTGCACCATGGGATAAAGTGTTGACTCTGTCTTTCACTAGCCCTGCCTCAGCCCAGCCTCGGCCTGAATGTAAATAACAGCCAGGGCCTAGGGCACTTCATCCATCTCACTGTGATGAAGTGTGTGTGTGTGTGTGTGTGTGTGTGTGTGTGTGTGTGTGTGTGTGTGTGTGTGTGTGTGTGTGTGTGTGTGTGTGTGTGTGTGTGTGTGTGTGTGTGTGTGTGTGTGTGTGTCTGCGTGCGTGCGTGCCTGTAAGAGATTCTGTGTGTTTATGCATTTGTGTGTGTATTTGTGCATGCGTGTTCGTTCAGATGAAATGCAGAACAAGCCCCTCTTTATCTCCCTCCGCCCTCCCCTCTCCTGAAAGAGAGATGAGGAGGAGTGAAACGGCAGAGTCAGCTCTTTCTTTCCTCCGCTGTGCTCTGCTGTCACTGGCGTGGCGTGTGAGTTAGTAGTCTGCTTCCGTCCCATCCCGCCTGACAGCTCTGAAACAGCCCAGCTGTAGGCAGCGGACTGTGTGTTTTAGCCCCCCCTAGTGGAGCCTGCAGGAAGCACCTTGCAGGCAGCCAAGCTGGGACAAAGAAGCTGAACCACAGCATGATTACAAGTCATGTGACTTAGCTCAGTATTTATGCACACAGGAAATAGAATGAGCCATTTTCATCAGTGGAATTACCTGTCAAGGTGCATCAGTTACGTCAAGCACACCAATAAGACAATTTCATACACCTGTTACATCATACTTATCAACCCTGCATAACAACTGTTTACAATCATGTACCAGTAAGAATGATATGCTGCCATGTACACAGAGAGTTGCATAGAGGCCCGGTACTATAGTCTGGAGTGAAAGTGACATTGCCAATCCCATTAACCAGTTGACTATGCACCTAAAGACTCAGGGTGGCTGTAGACCCACCAGCCAGGCAGGAGGAGAGAAGAGGCTAGCAGAGCTTAAGTCCCCTGGGTCTGGACTGGTCACTACTGCCTCAGCCCTCAGACCACCACCAGGCCACAGGCCGAACAGGGAGAGGGACAGGGGTCCAAGACGCCACTGCTGCTCCTCAGACGACCTGTGGATCGAAGAGGAGAAGAGACGGAAGCGGAAGCTGGCCCGAGTCGTGAGGGGCAGCCTGGGACAACTCAACACCCACTGTCCTGAAGATTTGGAGAAAGTAAGACTCCACCATGCTTACCGCTGCAAAAAACCTGCAGCCTAGCAGAGAGGGAACCTGTCTCTCTCCTCCTCCTCCTCTTCTCGTCCTCCTTCTTGCTCCTCTTCATCTACGTACCGTCTCAAGGAAGTGTTTCCTCCTCCTCCTCTTCTCCTCCTCCTCCTTGCTCCTCTTCATCTACGTACTGTCTCAGGGAAGTGTCTCCTCCTCTTCTCCTCCTCCTCCTTGCTCCTCTTCATCTACGTACCGTCTCAGGGAAGTGTTTCCTTCTCCTCCTCCTCCTTGCTCCTCTTCATCTACGTACTGTCTCAGGGAAGTGTCTCCTCCTCTTCTCCTCCTCCTCCTTGCTCCTCTTCATCTACGTACTGTCTCAGGGAAGTGTCTCCTCCTCTTCTCCTCCTCCTCCTTGCTCCTCTTCATCTACGTACCGTCTCAGGGAAGTGTTTCCTTCTCCTCCTCCTCCTTGCTCCTCTTCATCTACGTACTGTCTCAGGGAAGTGTCTCCTCCTCTTCTCCTCCTCCTCCTTGCTCCTCTTCATCTACGTACCGTCTCAGGGAAGTGTTTCCTCCTCCTCCTCTTCTCCTCCTCCTCCTTGCTCCTCTTCATCTACGTACTGTCTCAGGGAAGTGTTTCCTTCTCCTCCTCTTCTCCTCCTCCTCCTTGCTCCTCTTCATCTACGTACCGTCTCAGGGAAGTGTCTCCTCCTCCTCCTCTTCTCCTCCTCCTCCTTGCTCCTCTTCATCTATGTACCGTCTCAGGGAAGTGTTTCCTCCTCCTCCTCTTCTCCTCCTCCTCCTTGCTCCTCTTCATCTACGTACCGTCTCAGGGAAGTGTTTCCTTCTCCTCCTCTTCTCCTCCTCCTCCTCCTTGCTCCTCTTCATCTACGTACCGTCTCAGGGAAGTGTTTCCTCCTCCTCCTCTTCTCCTCCTCCTCCTCCTTGCTCCTCTTCATCTACGTACTGTCTCAGGGAAGTGTTTCCTTCTCCTCCTCTTCTCCTCCTCCTCCTCCTTGCTCCTCTTCATCTACGTACCGTCTCAGGGAAGTGTTTCCTCCTCCTCCTCTTCTCCTCCTCCTCCTTGCTCCTCTTCATCTACGTACTGTCTCAGGGAAGTGTTTCCTTCTCCTCCTCTTCTCCTCCTCCTCCTCCTTGCTCCTCTTCATCTACGTACCGTCTCAGGGAAGTGTTTCCTCCTCCTCCTCTTCTCCTCCTCCTCCTTGCTCCTCTTCATCTACGTACCGTCTCAGGGAAGTGTTTCCTCCTCCTCCTCTTCTCCTCCTCCTCCTTGCTCCTCTTCATCTACGTACCGTCTCAGGGAAGTGTTTCCTCCTCCTCCTCTTCTCCTCCTCCTCCTTGCTCCTCTTCATCTACGTACCGTCTCAGGGAAGTGTTTCCTTCTCCTCCTCTTCTCCTCCTCCTCCTCCTTGCTCCTCTTCATCTACGTACCGTCTCAGGGAAGTGTTTCCTCCTCCTCCTCTTTTCCTCCTCCTCCTTGCTCCTCTTCATCTACGTACCGTCTCAGGGAAGTGTTTCCTTCTCCTCCTCTTCTCCTCCTCCTCCTCCTTGCTCCTCTTCATCTACGTACCGTCTCAGGGAAGTGTTTCCTCCTCCTCCTCTTCTCCTCCTCCTCCTCCTTGCTCCTCTTCATCTACGTACTGTCTCAGGGAAGTGTTTCCTCCTCCATCTCTTCTCTCCTTCGCCAGCTGTTTTCTTCCTGGAGTCTTGGCATCTCTCCTTTGTTTACATTTTTTCTCTTCCGTCTTTTTTGGATGTCTTTCTCGCTCGCTCATGTTTCTGTGCCAGTCTCTCTCAGCGTCTACTCTTAGCCTAAACCTGTATGAACCTTCAGGTCAATCTGCGCTGGACAAACATATTATTACTATTCCTACAGTATTATTACATATAATACACACACAGTACCAATCAAAAATGTTAACACACCTACAAATGTTTCTTTATTTTTACTATTTTCTACATTGTAGAATAATAGTGAAGACATCAAAACTATGAAATAACACATATGGAATCATGGAGTAACCCGAAAAGTGTTAAACAAATCAAAATATATTTTAGATTTTAGATTCTTCAAGGTGGCCACCCTTTGCCTTGATGACAGCTTTGCACACTCTTGGCATTCTCTCAACCAGCTTCATAAGGAATGCTTTTCCAACAGTCTTGAAGAAGTTCCCACATATGCTGAGCACTTGTTGGCTGCTTTTCCTTCACTTTGCAGTCTAACTCATCCCATACCACCTCAATCGGGAGGTTGGGTGAGTGTGGAGGCCAGGTCATCTGATGCAGCACTCCATCACTCGCCTTCTTGGACAAATAGCCCTTACACAGCCTGGAGGTGTGTTTTGGGTCATTGTCCTGCTGAAATAATAATAATAGTCCCACTAAGCCAAACCAGATGGGATGGTGTATTGCTGCAGAATGCTGTGGTAGCCATGCTGGTTAAGTGTGCCTTGAATTCTAAATTAATCACAGACAGTGTCACCAGCAAAGCACCCCCACACCCACACCATCACACCTCCTCCTCCATGCTTCACTGTGGGAACCACACATACAGAGATCATCCATTCACCTACTCTGCATCTCACAAAGACACGACGGTTGGAACCAAAAATGTCAAATTTGGTCTAATGTCCATTGCTTGTGTTTCTTGACCCAGACAAGGCTCTTCTTCTTATTGGTAACCTTTAGTATTGGCATCTTTGCAGCAATTCGACCATGAATCCCTGATTCCACGCTGTCTCCTCTGAACAGTTAATGTTGAGATGTGTCTGTTACTTGAACTCTGTGAAGCATTTATTTGGGCTGCAATTTCTGAGGCTGGTAACTCTAATGATCTTATCCTCTGCAGCAGAGGTAACTCTGGGTCTTCCTTTCCTGTGTTGGTGCTCATGAGAGCCAGTTTCATCATGGCACTTGATGATTTTTGTGACTGCAGTTGAAGAAACGTTCAAAATTCTTGAAAGGTTCCATATTGACTGACATTCATGTCTTAAAGTAATGATGGACTATCATTTCTCTTTGCTTACTTGAGCTCTTTTACCAAATAGGGCTATCTTCTGTATATACCACCCCTACCTTGTCACAACACAACTGATTGGCTCAAACACACAGAAGAAAATACATTTAACAAGGCACACGTGTTAGTCACCTGGAAGGCAATTATCTCATGAAGCTGGTTGAAAGAATGCCAAGAGTGTGCAACGCTGTCATGTTTAACACTTTTTTGGTTACTACACGATTCCATATGTGTTATTTCATAGTTTTGATGTCTTCACTATTATTCTATAATGTAGAAAATTGTAAAAAAAAATAGAAAAAAAACCCTTGAATGAGTTAGTGTGTCCAAACCTTTGACTGTTACTTAAAAAAAAGAAAGTTAGGGTCTTAACATAGCAAGTTAGCTATGTGCTAACTACTGTACACCAATAGACTGCTAAGAGGTAAGCCTTGTTGGATCCCAAGCCTCGATTTGTCCTCCTCCCCACAGGCACGGGCTCGAGTGTCCCTGTCGACCATGGAGGAGTTCTCCGGGATTCCCCTGAAGACCCACTGCTTCTCCCAGAGCACCCCCATCGGACTTGACTGTCTGGGCTGGAGACGACGCATGTCCTACCCCTGTGAGTAGCTCCTTCCTCCCTTTACATCCTCCTACCCCTGTGAGTAGCTCCTTCCTCCCTTTACATCCTCCTACCCCTGTGAGTAGCTCCTTCCTCCCTTTACATCCTCCTACCCCTGTGAGTAGCTCCTTCCTCCCTTTACATCCTCCTACCCCTGGGAGTAGCTCCTTCCTCCCTTTACATCCTCCTACCCCTGGGAGTAGCTCCTTCCTCCCTTTACATCCTCCCACCCCTGGGAGTAGCTCCTTTCTCCCTTTACATCCTCCTACCCCTGGGAGTAGCTCCTTCCTCCTTTTACATCCTCCTACCCCTGTGAGTAGCTCCTTCCTCCTTTTACATCCTCCTACCCCTGTGAGTAGCTCCTTCCTCCCTTTACATCCTCCTACCCCTGTGAGTAGCTCCTTCCTCCCTTTACATCCTCCTACCCCTGGGAGTAGCTCCTTCCTCCCTTTACATCCTCCTACCCCTGTGAGTAGCTCCTTCCTCCCTTTACATCCTCCTACCCCTGGGAGTAGCTCCTTCCTCCCTTTACATCCTCCCACCCCTGGGAGTAGCTCCTTCCTCCCTTTACATCCTCCCACCCCTGGGAGTAGCTCCTTCCTCCCTTTACATCCTCCTACCCCTGGGAGTACTGCATACTACCGCACACTGCTGGCTCTCTCACTCGCGGTGCCTGGGTTGGTTCCAATACTCTAAAATGGCTCCCTTTCCCCATGATGACCACTTACAGGGCTTTCAGAAAGTATTCATACCTCTTGACTTATTCCACATTTTGTTGTATTACAGCCTGAATTCTAAATGGATCAAAACAATTATCTCACCCATCTACACACAATACCCCCTAATGATGATGCAGTTTTTTTTAGCACATTTATTGAAAATGAAATACAGTAATACAGTATTTCATTTACATAAGTATTCACAGCACAGAGTATTGTGGAGTAACTACAATGTTGTTGATCCATCCTCAATTTTTTCATATCACAGCCATTAAACACTGTAACAGTTTTAAAGTCACCATTGGCCTCATGGTGAAGTCCCTGAGTGGTTTCCTTCCTCTCTGGCAACTGAGTTAGGAAGAACGCCTGTAACATTATAGTGACTGGGTGTAATGATACACCATCCAACCTGTAATTAATAACGTCACTATGCTTATTTTGTTTTACCCATCTACCAATAGGTGCCCGTTGTAAGGCATTAGAAAACCTCCCTGTTTGTTGTGGTTGAATCTGTGTTAGAAATTCACTGCTCGACTGAGGGACCTTACATATAGTTGTATGTGTGAAGTGCAGAGATG